>NC_089230.1:12721889-13024407 GCF_963924675.1 Phocoena phocoena | reverse complement strand
ACCAGGGCACGAACCCCTGTCCCCTGCATCGACAGGCAGACCCTCAACCAGTGCGCCACCAGGGAAACCCTCCAGAGATTTTTTTATTAAAAACAGGCATATTCAAAGATGAGAAACGTGCTTTTGCATCTTAGCTATACTCAGACATCTTCTACACAATTGCAAAACGTGTTAAAACAGACATGGTTAAAGGAAATAATTTATGCATAAATTTTTGAAATAAGCATTTAAAAAGTTCAAAATCATGTTTATTCAAAAATCCAACTTTAAATTTTTTAAGTAATGTCAGTAATGATTATTGATATACCCAAAGGTCACATTAATTAACTATTCAGCTTTATAATTTGCTTTTAAAAATCCAGAATGTCATATTAATATTACATATAATATAGGAAAATTTCAATTATACTGATATTAATGAAAGGAACCACCAAGTTATTTTTGCATAATCTGTACTAGACATTAAACAAAGCTCTTTACATAATACATTTAATTCTTACCTCAACCCTGAAATTATGCTCATTTTCTACATAATGAAACTGAGATCTTGTCCAAAACCTTGTCTAAATTAGAGGTAAGAAGTACAGAGCCTAGAAAATTCAAACTGTGTTATCTGAAGCTAAAGCTAATCCTATAAACCCTAGGCATCTCTCCTGTATTTAATTGAGTTTTGTCAGGTTTCTCTTCCTTATACAGTAAGGGTCAAAGATTATTTGAATACTAAGCAGGTTCATGTTGCCTGAGTGGAACTGGCTCATCTAACTTAGGTTTCCAAATCAGCATCCAGGAAGCAGTAGTTCCTTCTACAAAAGGTTGAGGTTCCTACATACAGCTCAGTCCAGAGAACTTTAGCTCTGCAGAAATCTTTGTAGTGATTGAAGGTTGTAGGTACTAACCTTTTAACTGATTTCAGTGGAAATCCCAGGAATTTGTGGAGGTTAAGCAGTAAGTTGGAATTTTTGGAGTTCTGGCTATTTTCCACGTAGATTATTATGTCATCTAGCATCAAATGGCATCAGGTGTTTATTTCTTCCTTTTCTATCTGGATGCTTTTTATTTCCTTTTCCCCACCGATTTGTCTGATTAGAACTTCTAGTGTCCTTGCTATGGAAGAAACACCACTGTATTTTGACCACTTCATAGGAGCATGTCCTGTATAGACCTTGTGGGCATAGACACACAGGAGTTATTATTCAGTTTGTGACATAATTGGCTCTTCAAAATGCCATTTTACTCTAAAAGGCCAGTTGATTCATAGAGATGGGGAATATGGTGAGAGTAATGAATTCCATGGCCTTCTAGTCTTCATTTGGCATAAAATGAGCTCACTTTTCATTCTAAGGGCTCTAGTCACAAACTGGCACAATTCTAGAAAATGGTTGATATGGCACACCCTCTTTGTGCTGATTGAGGTTAGACTTCACAATATCTGAAGCTTTTCCAGTTACACAAATCAAGTAAGATTTTAGTGGCCTGCCATCAGATTCAGTCCTAGGGACACATGCTCAGTTACATCACATCAAAGTTTCCCATAAGTCAAACCATTCTGATTCTTTCAGATAACTGCCCATTGTGGTTGCTGGTCTCTGGCTGGTCTCTGCTTCTACCTGGTCCCTATCACTTATGGATCTCACCATCCTCACTGGATCCAGAGAGCCCACATTGATGGTAAAAGTTCCTATTGCTTTTTTGGTCTGCAGAGAAGAACCAGCTTGGAGCTCTTTACAGATGCTGAGTGTATTTTTCAAAGGCTTGATGAAAGGATACCTCCAGGACTCTCACAGTTAGGGTATGATTGAGCAAACCTTGCATAAAAAATCAACCTAGAATTTCTGGAAGCAACATGTAAATAATTCATAGAGTTCCGAATAATTAACCATCTGTTTGCAGTTCTGACTACAGGTATTGGCATTCGCTCACATATGACATGTCATCATCCATCCATTTTGGCAGAAAGGAAGGTGCTCTGTGTAGAAAATATTTTCCATCTCTAATGCAGGAATTAAATTATATAAATATTTATTTAAAGGGAAATGAGTAACTACAGATCAGTAGGTTTATTTTATTTTGCACTGATATTTATTTAATATTTTTCTTGCTGAGCTTAATTTAAAAATCTTGTGTAGAGAATTTCAATGCAATTTAATCAGCAGGAACATGCATTTATGATGGAGAAAGTATTAAAAAAAAAAAACAAAGAAAAAGACTGCTGGGAGAATTTATTTTGGTAATTCCACCCAGAGGGCTAAGGTTGAAGATTCAATTTACACTCAACAGGAATAAAGCAGTGAGTAGAGGAGGCAGAGGGACTTAGTTAGCAAGACATTTTTGTGGTACAAAAAAATCCATGCAAAATAGTCAAATTTGTTTGGAACTGGAACTGGAAAATACCAACAGAAATAGAGCATTGGAAAAAAATCATCTGAGTCTATTTTGCAGTTAGGAATAGATAAACAGATAATATTTAATACAGCATTGTAAGAAGTATGCAAAATACCACAAGAACAAAGATAATTTAACTCTTGCCTATGGTAGATTGTGAAGAGTCTACCAAAAAGATAACATTAATTGGAACTTGGAGAATTAGTTGGCTTTCCTTGTTACTAATTAAGGCATGGATGGTAATATTCTAGCTATGAAGATCAGCAGGTTCAACATATGGGGGCCAGAAAGGTTCAGAAATGTGTTGGAAAGAGAGTAAAGTAAAATTGAGAAACATTTTCTGGTACACAATAAGTGGTGATGGTCTGGGAGATGGGCTGATGGTGGTGAGAAGGGGAGAGAAAATGAGAGGGTTGGTTCCATAATGATTTGTTAGGGCTATCTTGGAAAGGACTCCTGTAGACTAAACTAAAAGTGTTGGATGGACGAAAATCAACAAATATATCCGAAGTAGTAAAATGATCAAAATTTAGAATATTTTAGGAAACTATAGCAACAAAGCAGAAAATAAACTGGTGTTAGAAGAGGAAAAAAATGCTGCAGAAGATACAGCTCTATCTGAAGCTTATAGAAGTATAAAAAATTGTGAGGAACTATTAGAAAAAGGTCAGAGATAGGCACTTGGAGATTAATATTTTAAAAAAGGACAAAATAAAATTAGAATACTATGGCTTCTGAAGTTATAGGAAAAGTAGAGATTAAAGAAAGGGAAGTATAGAGTTATAAGTGGAAGAAGTAGAACCAGAATTCAATTAAAACTATATCGCAAAAGGTTAACAGAATTGTAACGCTAAGAATCCTGACCCTAGAAAGAAAGAAAGAAAGAAAGAAAGAAAAAGGAATCAAGCCACTGGAGAAATTTTGGAAATATAAAAATGTCTTAACTATTAAGGAATAATCATTGCTTCTGAAGGAAATGGGGAAAAGAAATATATATTTTCTGTAATATGCACAAATGGAGGTGTATCTCAAAAGAAATGTGAAAATGAATTTGTAAAAGAAATGATTGATACCTCCTTCACGTTTATTTAAAAGGAAAGTATGAAGGTGAATTTAACCATATCTTAAAGAAAGTGTGCTTACTCTCAACCTGTGCTTTAAATCTGACCAAATTGTTGATCCTAATCATATTTTTTTATCATAGGATCAAATTATATACTGAACTTCTATTCCGAATTTTCATTTAACATTAGTTTGTTTATTCTCACCCATGTCATGAAATATTCTTTAAACTAACATTTTAATAATGCATAATGTTGGATTTTTTTTGTGTGGATTATGATTTAATTAACCTTTTCCAAATTGTTGGGCCCTTGTGCAGTGTCCTGTTTTTGACATTATACAAAACAGCTGTTGAGCATTCAAATACCACAATCTAAGACAGCTTTTTAGGGGAATTTTCTTGAAGGGAATTACAGAATCAAGGAATTAAGTATATTTAAATCTTTGGAAATATGATGCCCAAAGACCCTCTAAAAATACTTAACAGCTGGATGCCCCTTAGTAGTGTATGAGAAGGCGCATTTCATTATATGCATGTAAATGCTCAGTATTAACATTTAAAACATATTTACCAATTTGAAAGGCAAAAATGGATATTTTGTAGATTTGTGTGCTGGTTATGTTGATCATTTTAAAATATGTTTATTTATCATTTATATTGATTTTGTGCATTTTTTCCAAATTTACCAACTTCTAAAATTTTTTTCTAATATGAACATCAGAAATGTTCACACATCATTTTGTGTACATAAGTTGCACAATGTTTGTAAAATATATTGAGAAGTGAGCCATGGGGAAAAGAGTACATTTGGGTTTAAAACCTTTCACTCTTGAAAGAATTACATACATTTGAATAAAAAATGAAATAAATTAAAAAATAATGATTCAAAAGATTTGGAATAAAATATTGTTTATGATCAAACTAAATATATGTAATATATAAATTAGTGGATAATTATTATGGATATATTTTTGATATATACTACCAGTATTCGTATAAGATGGATTATAAATACAAAACACATTTTAGTGAAAATTAATAATTTAAAAATACAACTGAGTCCAATACTCTTGTTTTTAAATTTCCAAATCATTTTATCAAAAATAATTGAAGTGAGAGAAAGAAGGTAAATGCATCATAAACTCCTTTTTTATCATAGACAGAATTTAAAAACATAATTTTATTTCTAATGTTGATAACTAAAGACAATATAAACTACTTATAAAAACAAATGTTGACATTAATAGAAGAACTAGAAGACTGTCTTGCAAGCAAAATGCATATAAAACATTTAAAAATATTTATATAGCAAACACATATCAAATGTACAATGTAGAAGCTTTAAAATAAATAGCATGAAACAAGATAAAAAAATGAGTTAAATATAGTGCTTTAAATTTGGCTCCAGTAATATTGGCTGTGGAGTTTAAGAGAAGTTCTGAGAATTAAGTTAAGTTAATTAAGTTCTGAGATTAAATTTAAAAAAAATTCATAATAATCATATATCACAATACATAATAGAAAGTAGCAAATAAGCATTTAACGGACATGTATTTGTTATTTCTGTTGTTATGGCTATTTATCAATGTTTATTTCTAATATATTGTAATATATTGACTCTTCCCTCAAATTAATCCATGATATTATAACTTGGAAAATACCTTCATTTCACTGTTCTACTTTTTAAAAATTCTCCCTTTTTTTTTAAATTCTCCTTTTTTTTTTTTTTTACAATCCATCCCATTTTTTGAATCATTTGTTACTATCTATAAATCTGAGCAGAAAGAACCCCTTAATATTTGTTTCCAATATGTTTTTATATTGCTTTTTCTCAATATGCTTCATAAACTGTTGATAAATAGCTTTAAATGATGTTATAATAGTTACACACTAAATACTGACTAAGATAAAATGCAGCAACCAAAGACAAGTTGAGTTCAAGCCCTTTCATTACTTGATGGGTAGTCACAAGAACACCACTGAAAAATATTTATCATTGAAATTATATTTAACAAGGACAATAAACAAAGTCATAGCAACATATACTGTTCCAAAATTTTTAGCATTTAAATCAGGGGAAAAGTATTTCTTGATCAAGCAACACTACCTAATTAAAAGGTATCCTAATGGACCATTACCTGGCTATCTGATGCAAAAACAGGTTCCAAGGATTGAGAATTAAACCAAGGAACACAACTTGATAATATATTTGAGTTATGATTACTATTTCCTTATTGTTACAGAACCAGTTATTCCTATGTTAAACACTTTATGAAACTAAGGGGTGCTGTATATTTCTTGAAAGATCAGTCTAGTTAAGTGGGCAAATGGGCATTTGCTGAGTCAGGAGGATGACTTGAACTTTCTCACTGCTTTTCCAGCAAGAGTGGGAGGGTCTTCAATCTGTAGCATCTAGAAATTCAGACACACAGCTTAGTATGTGCCCAGCCTGTTCTATGGAGGTACGTAGCCTAAAACTGGCTTTAAAAACTTAAAAGGGCATTTGTAAATCCAGAGGGTTATGCTTTATAATTTAATTAATAGATTTATTGCGAGTCAAATACTTGATAAAAAGAGGGTAGCAGAGTCATCGAGAAAACAGGATTGGGGGTCAGACAGCTATAGTTCAGGATCAGGGAACCATCATTTACTAGTTGTTTGAGCTTGGGCAAAATGTTCACCCTCTCAAGCCCTCATTTTCTTCATTTATTCACTGGGTGTGAACTATTACCTTATTAGGTAATGGTGAAAGTAAGTGAAATTATATAAATAAAGGTCTCATAGTGTATGGCACACAGCAAGTACCTCCAAATGACAGCCCCTATTCTTTTTAGATACATTTTATATTTAAGTGACAAACAATGCAACGCGTTTCGTATCCTTACAAAAGAAGCAATCTAATGTTTCATGAGTTTTCACTTACTTGCAAGGGTTGAGAATTTCCTCACCTCCAAATCACATTACAAACAATGAAGATAAGAAATATTTATAAGTGCTAATGGTGTTCAGTATTTCTTGACTGATTTTCTATGTACAGTATCTTGTTGGAGCCATGACAGGACTCTAATCAAGGCTCTTGACTTTTAGGTATTATTTTTGTTTCTCTTCTAGAATAGGAGCAATAGAGACAGGCAAAATAATATTCCTAATTAATTATGCTTCGTCAGTTAATCACAAGGTGCATAAATTTATCTCTGCACTGCATGAGCCTAGAAGGTACTGGAAACGACACATTTCTCATTCGAAATTAAGAAAATTGCAGGCAAACATTTGAGGTTTTGCCTAGACACATTTTGCTCTGATTTGCCTTTAATAGAACGAGTCTGGCAAGAATAAGTCCATAATACTCTGTTTGTTAGTGCAACAGTTTCTAACAGTGAATAGGATCAATTTGATATATTTCATTATCCTTACAAATTAGAAGGAGCTGTTTGGGCCTGCACGGAAATGCTGATGGCAGTGACAGCCACCCATGAGGCTGACACATTGAACTTCACAGTTCAGACTTTAGGAACCTCTCTCTGCCAGCAGTCTTGGCATCTTTATGTCAGATTTTCATTTAAATTGGCACATTTTATTATACAGAGACATAGCATGATTTCTTTAAAACTTGATATTTCTCCTGTTTGTATTCTATTTCTATAGTACAGGTGGGAGTGCCAACTACATCACTGAATAGTATAGTAATCTTAGAGATAAACGTTTGTAGCAGTTTTCAAGAGGGTGAAAATATAGTGCAAGTATATAAATAAAACACTCCCAGCAGATGGCATATAGGAAGTGCCCCCCAAATGACAGCTACTATTATTTTTGAGATGTTCTGAATATTTCAATGGCAAACAACACATTTATTATTCTTACAAAACAAATAATCTAACATTTGGTTGCCACTCACAAAGAATTCAAATATAATCCGTTTCAAAGGTGCAGAAAGGGGAAAATTACAGGGAATTGAATTAACTATTTATTGCCTTCTCCTTAGGTCTGTGTGATTGAGGAATATGGATTTTTGTTTGTTTTGTTTCTTTTCTTTGTTTAATTAGCTATAACCATATTAAGGGATTTCGTTTTGGGTGAGCCTCTGCCTCCTTGAAGTCTAGTCTTCCACAAGATGAGATCAATTCAGAAAGAAAAAGCTTATGAAGACATGCATTGTTTCCTGACTGAACTTAAACTACTATTTTTCTATGTAATAAAGTTTGTGAATAAATCCACTGTTCATTGACTGCAAAGCATGTTTATCTGTACCTTTGGCAATATATTTAACACCAACTCAATGATATGCTGCTGAGGTACTTATTAAGCAAAGAGAACTATAAGTTTGGGTTAGAAGACACATTTTGATCTTTTTGTCCAGGATTTTTTAGACTCTTCCAGTGTGAACTGGGCAGGGCATATTTTCTATAAGACAAATGTGTTGCCTCAACTGTGGCCCAAGTTTGAGGTATCATTAACTTCCTTCAGACCACTATGTTAGACATTTCCAAAAGGAATAATGTATTCCAAGTGTGACTAAATCATTTCTAATTAAGATCATTAAATTACTTACATTTCAAGAAAGTTTAATAGATGCTTGAGCTGACAGTTTTTAAAGTTCACTATTACTTGATTTCAAGTTAACAGACTCTACTGAAAAGTATGTCGTTACTGATTTAATTTAAATCATTATTAATGATGAATACTTGGAGAGAATTGCCTAACTCATTTCTCACTTGTGTGACCTTGAGCATTTTGTTTAACCATTTAAGCCTTGTATTTCTCAAAAGCAAGTTGGTAAAAATAATACCATTCCTAGATTGGTAATTTTGAGTAGTAAACCAAGTCAAATAATGTAACATGCTTTGCACAGTGCCAAAATATGTACTCAGTATATTACTTGATGATGATGAAAAAGTATCTTTACCTTAGTGCATTTAAAACATTTTTTGGGTAATTCTCTGAGATAAATCTTACAATGAAAATAAGAAAGAAGCAAAACCAAAAATGAACATATAGAAACATGGCACCTGGTTCTTTTCAAGCAGCTCTGTGGTCTTTATTACCATCAGGCTAAGGGATAATAGGCAGGGGAGGTGGAGATAAAGCTCTATCATGAACCTGATCATATTTGAAGTGAGTTCTCTCTGTACATTTTTTAAACGTTGAAAACAAAAGCTGCACAGAAATGGTAAAAATAAATTACAATATAGATTCTAGGTATTATGTTAAAAGAATATTGCTATCACTGGCTCACACATGAGAGCTTCCGTCAGTAAGTCATCCTACTTTCTGCTTTCATTAAGGATTAATCTTGGTACTTCTTGGTAGAATTAAACATTCAAGCTCCAGTGAAGGTGGTTGAAATTTCATTATTTTTATGTCTCATCAAATTATTTACCTTTCCAGGCATTTGCCACCCACTTTTCTTCTGGAATTTCAATTCAAATTTATTTTAAAGAACCAATGTGTTGCCTTCCCTGATGAGAAAAGCGTGTTGGCAGGGAAACAGAGGAAAGCAACATGAAAAACTCATTAGAAAAAGAGCATTTGTTTTTGTAATGCCATTTAGGATGTGATAGATTTGATGGGGAAGCACTGATGGAGTATACAAGCTTGTAAATCCAATTTGTAGAAGGAGTCATGACCATTTCTCCAAGGATTCTTACCTCTCATCTGCTGAATTATGGCACCACATTTGTCTTGTCTCTGTCATGAAATTCACTTGCAAATATTTCAAATACTTACATTGATTTTAAGGTAGTCCACTTTATTTGAGGCTGGGGAATGTTATATTTTATTGTATTAATTTTTGGTATCTCACCCTGAAGTGAATTGAGGACGTTGTCCTGAGACATGAGGTACAGACATGAAATAAGCACGTAGTCCACGTCTTCATGTTTCTTTCTTCCCTCTGCCCATTTCTATCACCACCACCAAATGCCCAAAGGACATCTCAGGAAACAGTTCACAAATTGCTAATCTAGGGGTTGTTTTGGTAAAGGTGCCTGGGAGGTTTTGAAATGATTACTGTGATTTCCCACAATACTTTAATATTTCACAATATTTCATTTTGATATTGCATAATTTTATAGTATTTTATGCTAAACATAATGCAGCAAACTTGGGACACAAAATTACAGTAATTATAATTTCATGCAGATTCACTCAATTATAACATATTCCAGACAATTTTTCCTAATTAGGTAATTAAGGGTATTTGAGGTTGTCAAGAAGATGGTCTCTGGATTCAAAGAGACCTGGGACAAATGTGCGTTTCTCCATTAGCAACCTTGTTAAATTGTCCTACGTGAAGTTCAGCTGGCAATGCTGTAAAATGTCCATAATGATAATGACATTTATACACAGGATTAAATAGGACAGGGCTACAAATCACCTTTCATTTGAGAGAATGGCAAAATCCACAGAATCGTCTTCCTCATTTTATCTATGGTCTCTAGAGAAGTGACGACTAAATCATTGCTCATGATATGACCATATGAGCATTAACTCCAGGCCTCATTCGGTCTCACAGGAGCCCTAGGAAAGGTCTTCATGTTACAACCCAGGTCCTAGTTATTACTGGGGAAAGGAAATATGAGAAAATGGACAAGTTACACACATATGCAGATCTTTGCCTTATTCAAATGTCCCACTAAAATAATAGCACAGGAATAAAAAAGAATGCTCTACAAATCAAAGAACACAAGAGAGGAGACTGCAGCCCATGAGAAGCATCAGTACATTTTTAGAAGTTGGGAAGCAGATGTATTAGCAGTAAGAGGCGTCACAGAGCTGAGAAAGCCAAAATCCAGGGCCAGCAGAAGGCAATGTAATTTAGAAACAAGAAAATTTGCACGGCAGAGCCCTTAAAGGTTAAGGAAGTAGAAACCCTATAAACCTCAGGATGTGGCAAAGAGTGGGGCAAAAACTAAGACAATTGTTACAGAATTCCTTAAGAAACCCATAGACTTCTTAGAATTTTTTTGTTTTTTCTCACTTGTTCTTATAGACAACTACCCTCTCTGTCATAATGGCAGGACATTTATTCTCTGCATAATTAGAACTAGACAGAAAAAGGACACCGTGAAGGAGAGTTACCTATCTTATTAAAAATAGAAATTACACTGAAGTGTATATACTTTAGATACCTTTCACTATTTCACTTTCTAAGGATATTGAAGTATATTTTCCTTTGGAAAAATTAAATGGCCTAAAGAAAGTACCTACAAAGATTGCTTTTTGGCAGAAGTCCAGTGAAACATCTGGGTCCTTACTCAGTCTACTTCGGTTAAGTCCATCAATTGACAAGCTCTTTCCCCAGAACACAGAAATTATAACTGACATTTTAGTGCCTAAATAAGAAAAGAAAAGAACTTGAAAAAAAAAGAAATAATTCATGGAAAAGAAAGCAAAAAAGAAATGATAATATCCTCTGGGAGATAAAAAAGAAAATCTTTCATTCATAAAACAACCACTAGATGCTGTTTTTTTAAGAGAAAAAGAGTTCTTAAATATCACCCGCATTACCCATACAAATGTAGAAAATATAAACATGAAGAAATCTTTCAGAAAGAACAGGTAGAACAGGCAAAAACAATGCAGAAAAAAGACAAGAAAATTAGAAGATCATTCCAGGAGGACCCAACATTCAAATAATAGGAATTCCAGCAGGAGAAAACAGGATCTTTCTGAGGAGGGCCTCATCCATGCCTCCTATACACATCATCATTGCTGAGAGGGCCCCTACCATGCAGAGAGGGACATGTGGCCTCCTGAAATGCTTCACCTCCATCATCAGGCCTCAAGATAGCACTGGTGTTTTGATTCACTCTTCTAACAAGTGTCAAGAGCAAACCCCAGAATAAGGGAGGTGGCTTCTAATCCTGTCAGCATGGGTCAACAGGGTTTCATACAGTGGGACCAAACCCAGCTTCCATAGATCTCCTTGCCTCCATCAACAGAAGTCAACAAAATCCCCAGAACTCACTCTCCCCTTTGCCCCTGAATCCAGGGCCTCCCTGCTATTATCTGCCTTGAACCCATAAATATTTATAAATACTATTACATTCTATATTTAAATGTTCATCACTTTTTCCACTGTGCCCTCTGGCTGTCATGGTCCAACACTGGCAAAATCTCATATACATTCTCCCTTGAATACTCTATGCTACATGTTCTCCCCATATGAGTTTTTCTCAACTTCTTGCTCTAACAGAAATCTAGATTGCCTCTGATTATCCTGCCTTCCTTGCAGCCCCCCTCAAGTGCTGACTTTGTATCCTACCTGTGAGTAAATGATGAATAAATGTTCTTACTGTTCCTCAGGGTTGTTTTCAGATATTCTTCTTCCCACTTCCTTAAAATCCTCTATCTTTGAATATCATCTCATTAGATCATATCATCAACTTTGTTGCTATCGTCTAAGAAGCTTTTGTCTCACCCTTCTTTATTTCTTAATAATTTATATTTTTGTTCACTGTCATTCTAACATAACTCCCAACTTTGTCCTGTTGATTTCAAAATGTACCTGGATAATATTTCCAATAGCTTTGCCTCTTACTTTCTAGGACTTCTTTCCTTCAATGATCTTGTCTTCATCCTACTCTAACTTTCATGGTTATACCCAAAACTTGTTCTTGCCAATAATGCCATCCCTTCCGTATTTGCCTACACCTCTCACTGACCACCACCATCATATCAGTTCATTTGATTTCATCTAGGACTCCAACAATGCTTCAACCTGGCCAGGACTTCCAATGCATTGATTACAATTATTCCCTTGCATATAAGCTTACTCCCCTGTCCCCATTCTGCTCTTGCCTGATACATCTCAACCACAGCTGTATCAGACTTTCGGCCTATATCATGCCTGGACTTACAAATGTAGCTAGAGAGAAATTCACAACTTAATTTTTCTCATTTTAAATCAGAACCAAACCTTCAGCTCGTCCCAAAATTGAGCAGTAATCATATTACTCTAGTATGGTTCATTCTCTCTCTCACTGTCCTAGAAACCATTTCACAACCTCTCTGCCCTCTAAACATCTAATACCTCTTCCTTCATCTTCACTCTCAGATGATCCCTTTGCAACCTCCTTTACTTAGAAAATTGAAGCAATAAGTAGAGATTTTCTACATATTATCATCAGTACATCCTTCTGCATCCCATGTTCATTGATCCTATATTCTGTTTTTAATCCATTTCAGCAAATTTATTAAGCACCTCCTAATAAGTGAGGGCTTGGGGATACAAACATAAGCAGATATGGTTCTTGTCTTCACAGAGTTCACAGTCTCATTGTTTGGTCCAGCTTTCTTCCGAGAAAGTGGGATTCAATCCTTTTTCTGTCAGAGAACAGATAATGTCAGTACCTCTGCCCCTGCTATTTACTCAAGTTTTAGAATTAGCAAACTCCCTTTTCAGGCTTTATCTACCTGACTGCCAAGAGAAGAATAAAATAGAGCATAATTATTCAAATTAGAAAGTATCAAGTTCATCTTATAATCATAAAGTATGACAGTGTTAATTATTGCCAATGAGTAAGATTGCTGATTGCGAGATGAGTGCTGCTCTTACAGGCTGGCTGGTCCCATTATGATGGCACAGTGCCATCTGCTGGATGCCAATTCGGACTCAAGATGTGATCTATTCAAAGAGAAGCTTCAAGAAGTTGTATAATTGTATTGACAATTTGCTTTCTTAAATCATTCCTGATTTCAAAACTACTCAAAGATTTAACCTTGTTCAAATTAACAAGGAGATTCAATCTGAGACAAGAAACCCAGTATTTCAAAATGAATTATATGAATGTGGTTTTGAGAGCTGGATGGAACTCTGGAGATGATCTGAATGAAGCTATTCAGCATCTTACACATGACAAGACTGAAGTCTAGACACCTTATATGACTTTCACAAGTAATATTATGAACATGTGATGGAGCTGGATCAAGGACTCTCAATCAGTTATCTTTCTTCTACATCTACATTCTCTTCCTTATCTTCCACAGTTAGCCAACTGATACATTAGGCCCTATATTGTATTATGTAAATTATATCATGTAACTTAAAATTTTATGAGTGAAGATGAGAGATGTCCTAATCCAAGAGGTGTCCTAAATTTTTCATTTTACTGATGAAAATTGCCTAAGGACACGTTTACATTTCTTGATTCAGTGCCCAGTCCTCTTTCCTCTACTTAAATGTGGTATTAAAAGATTATCTCAAACACAAAGATGGCTGGCTGGTTAACAATAAAACTCAACAATAAAAATATGTGCAGATAATTAAATTGTGTACCTTAATTTCTGACAGATTATAATACCTTTATTTTTAGCCTCTTAATTAACAAATTATAGCTCTGAAGATCTGTGTTATCTCACAAAAGCCAGCATATTATAAATTTAGTTCTCCATTAATTCCCGGAAAAATAACTTCTTGTTGTTGCCAAAGCTATGTTATAGTAACATTAAATGTCAAAGAGTTGCTGCTATATTTTGCTGTTTAAAGATCAAGTTAATGAGATGGGCATACTTGGACATTGGGAAATGTGCAGTTGTATGTTTATCTCTCTTCCAGATCTTACTTGCAAATAGACTGGTGGAAATACATTCAGATGCTATTTGAAGATATTTGTCTCATGAAGCAATAAACATTAGGAAAGGAAAATGGAGAAAGGAGGAATAACCCATGTATTTTAAAGTAATATGTTTATCCCAGTCAATAACTTCTAAAATACATATTCTTATTATTTTATACGTTCCAAAAGCATACTAATTCAATTTCAAAACTAGTAATATAAATTTATGTATTCCACAATAGTTTTTTATTTTTAAGTTGCAGGTCTATCTTTTTTTTTTAACAACTTTATTGGAGTATAATTGCTTTACAAAGGTGTGTTACTTTCTGCTTTAAAACAAAGTGAATTAGTTATACATATACATATGTTCTCATATCTCTTCCCTCTTGCGTCTCCCTCCCTCCCACTCTCCTTATCCCACCCCTCCAGGCAGTCACAAAGCACCGAGCTGATCTTCCTGTGCTATGCGGCTGCTTCCCACTAGCTATCTACCTTACGTTTGGTAGTGTATATATGTCCATGCCTCTCTCTCGCTTTGTCACAGCTTACCCTTCCCCTTCTCCATATCCTCAAGTCCATTCCCTAGTAGGTCTGTGTCTTTATTCCTGTCTTACCCCTAGGTTCTTCATGACCTTTTTTTTCCTTAAATTCCATATATATGTGTTAGCATACAGTATTCGTTTTTCTCTTTCTGACTTGCTTCACTCTGTATGACAGATTCTAGGTCCATCCACCTCACTACAAATAACTCAGTTTCGTTTCTTTTTGTGGCTGAGTAATATTCCATTGTATATATGTGCCACATCTTCTTTATCCATTCATCCAATGATGGACACTTAGGTTGTGTCCATCTCCGGGCTATTGTAACTAAAGCTACAATGAACATTTTGGTACATGACTCTTTTTGAATTATGGTTTTCTCAGGGTATATGCCCAGTAGTGGGATTGCTGGGTCATATGGTAGTTCTATATTTAGTTTTTTAAGGAACCTCCATATTGTTCTCTATAGTGGCTGTACCAATTCACATTCCCACCAGCAGTGCAAGAGTGTTCCCTTTTCTCCACATCCTCTCCAGCATTTATTGTTTGTAGATTTTTTGATGATGGCCATTCTGACGGGTGTGAGATGATATCTCATTGTAGTTTTGATTTGCATTTCTCTAATGATTAATGAAGTTGAGCATTCTTTCATGTGTTTGTTGCCAGTCTATATATCTTCTTTGGAGAAATGTCTGTTTAGGTCTTCTGCCCATTTTTGGATTGGGTTGTTTCATTTTTTGTTATTGAGCTGCATGAGCTGCTTATAAACTTTGGAGATTAATCCTTTGTCAGTTGCTTCATTTTCAAATATTTTCTCCCATTCTGAGGGTTGTCTTTTGGTCTTGTTTATGGTTTCCTTTGCTGTGCAAAAGCTTTGAAGTTTCATTAGGTCTCATTTGTTTATTTTTGTTTTTATTTCCATTTCTCCTGGAGGTGGGTCAGAAAGGATCTTGCTGTGATTGATGTCATAGAGTGTTCTGCCTATGTTTTCCTCTAAGAGTTTGATAGTTTCTGGCCTTACATTTAGGTCTTTAATCCATTTTGGGCTTATTTTTGTGTATGGTGTTAGGGAGTGATCTAATCTCATACTTTTACATGTACCTGTCCAGTTTTCCCAGCACCACTTATTGAAGAGGCTGTCCTTTCTCCACTGTACATTCCTGCCTCTTTATCAAAGAGAAGGAGACCATATGTGCGTGGGTTTATCTCTTGGCTTTCTATCCTGTTCCATTGATCTATCTTTCTGTTTTTGTGCCAGTACCATACTGTCTTGATTGTTGTAGCTTTGTAGTATAGTCTGAAGTCAGGGAGCCTTATTCCTCCAGCTCTGTTTCTCTTTCTCAAGATTGCTTTGGCTATTGGGGTCTTTTGTGTTTCCATACAAATTGTGAATTTTTTGGTTCTAGTTCTGTGAAAAATGCCAGTGGTAGTTTGATACAGATTGCATTGAATCTGTAGATTGCTTTGGGTAGTAGAGTCATTTTCACAATGTTAATTCTTCCAATCCAAGAACATGGTATATCTCTCCATCTATTTGTATCATCTTTAATTTCTTTCATCGGTGTCTTATAATTTCTGCATACAGGTCTTTTGTCTCCTGAGGTAGGTTTATTCCTATTTTATTCTTTTTGTTGCAATGGTAAATGGGAGTGTTTTCTTGATTTCACTTTCAGATTTTTCATCATTAGTATGTAGGAATGCAAGAGATTTCTGTGCATTAATTTTGTATCTTGCTACTTTACCAAATTCATTCATTAGCTCTAGTAGTTTTCTGGTAGCATCTTTAGGATTCTCTATGTATAGTATCATGTCATCTGCAAACAGTGACAGCTTTACTTCTTCTTTTCTGATTTGGATTCCTTTTATTTCCTTTTCTTCTCTGATTGCTGTGGCTAAAACTTCCAAAACTATGTTGAATAAGAGTGGTGAGGGGGGGCAACCATGTCTTGTTCCTGATCTTAGTGTTAATGCTTTCAGTTTTTCACCATTGAGGATGATGTTGGCTGTGGGTTTGGCATATATGGCCTTTATTATGTTGAGGAAAGTTCCCTCTATGCCTACTTTCTGCAGGGTTTTTAACATAAATTGGGTGTTGAATTTTGTTGAAAGTTTTCTCTGCATCTATTGAGATGATCATATGGTTTTGCTCCTTCAGTTTGTTAATATGGTTTATCACATTGATTGATTTGCGTATATTGAAGAATCCTTGCATTCCTGGAATAAACCCCACTTGATCGTGGTGTATGATCCTTTTAATGTGCTGTTGGATTCTGTTTGCTAGTATTTTGTTGAGGATTTTTGCATCTATGTTCATCAGTGATATTGGCCTGTAGTTTTCTTTCTTTGTGACATCCTTGTCTGGTTTTGGCATCAAGGTGATTGTGGTCACATAGAATTAATTTGGGAGTGTTCCTCCCTCTGCTATATTTTGGAAGAGTTTGAGAATGATAGGTGTTAGCTCTTCTCTAAATGTTTGATAGAATTCTCCTGTGAAGCCATCTAGTCCCGGGCTTTTGTTTGCTGGAAGATTTTTAATCACAGTTTCAATTTCAGTGCTTGTGATTGGTCTGTTCATATTTTCTATTTCTTCCTGATTCAGTCTTGGATGGTTGTGCATTTCTAAGAATTTGTCCATTTCTTCCAGGCTGTCCATTTTATTGGCATATAGTTGCTTGTAGTAATCTCTCATGATCTTTTGTATTTCTGCAGGGTCAGTTGTTACTTCTCCTTTTTCATTTCTAATTCTATTGATTTGACTCTTCTCCCTTTTTTTTTTGATGAGTCTGGCTAATGGTTTATGAATTTTGTTTATGTTCTCAAAGAACCAGCTTTTAGTTTTTTTGATCTTTGCTATCATTTCCTTCATTTGTTTTTCATTTATTTCTGATCTGATTTTTATGATTTCTTTCCTTCTGCTAACTTTGGGGGTCTTTTGTTCTTCTTTCTCTAATTGCTTTAGGTGCAAGGTTAGGTTGTTTATTTGAGATTTTTCCTGTTTCTCAAGGTAGGATTGTATTGCTATACACATCCCTCTTAGAACTGCTTTTGCTGCATCCCATAGGTTTTGGGTGGTCGTGTCTCCATTGTCATTTTTTTCTAGGTATTTTTTGATTTCCTCTTTGATTTCTTCAGTGATTGCTTCGTTATTAAGTAGTGTATTGTTTAGCCTCCATGTGTTTGTATTTTTTACAGATCTTTTCCTGTAATTGATATCTAGTCTCATAGCGTTGTGGTCGGAAAAGGTACTTGATACGATGTCAATTTTCTTAAATTTACTAAGGCTTGATTTGTGACCCAAGATATGATCTATCCTGAAAAATGTTCCATGAGCACTTGAGAAAAATGTGTATTCTTTTGTTTTTGGATGGAATGTCTGATAAATATCAGTTAAGTCCATCTTGTTTAATGTATCATTTAAAGCTTGTGTTTCCTTATTTATTTTCATTTTGGATGATCTGTCCATTGGTGAAAGTGGGGTGTTAAAGTCCCCTACTATGAATGTGTTACTGTCAATTTCCCCTTTTATGGCTGTTAGTATTTGCCTTATGTATTGAGATGCTCCTATGTTGGGTGCATAAATATTTACAATTGTTATATCTTCTTCTTGGATTGATCCCTTGATCATTATGTAGTGTCCTTCTTCGTCTCTTCTAATAGTCTTTATTTTAAAGTCTATTTTGTCTGATATGAGAATTGCTACTCCAGCTTTCTTTTGGTTTCCATTTGCATGGAATATCTTTTTCCATCCCCTCACTTTCAGTCTGTATGTGTCTCTAGGTCTGAAGTGGGTCTCTTTTAGACAGCATATATATGGGTCTTGTTTTTGTATGCATTCAGCCAATCTGTGTCTTTTGGTGGGAGCATTTAGTCCATTTACATTTAAGGTAATTATCGATATGTATGTTCCTATTCCCATTTTCTTGTTTTGGGTTCATTATTGTAGGTCTTTTCCTTCTCTTGTGTTTCTTGCCTAGAGAGGATCCTTTAGCATTTGTTGTAAAGCTGGTTTGGTGGTGCTGAACTCTCTCAGCTTTTGCTTGTCTGTAAAAGTTTTAATTTCTCCATCAAATCTGAATGAGATCCTTGCTGGGTAGAGTAATCTTGGTTTCAGGTTTTTCTCCTTCATCACCTTAAATATGTCCTGCCAGTCCCTTCTGACTTGCAGAGTTTCTGCTGAAAGGTCAACTGTTAACCTTATGGGGATTCACTTGTGTGTTATTTGTTGTTTTTCCCTTGCTGCTTTTAATATGTTTTCTTTGTATTTAATTTTCAACAGTTTAATATGTGCCTTGGCGTATTTCTCCTTGGATTTATCCTGTATGGGACTCTCTGTGCTTCCTGGACTTGATTAACTATTTCCTTTCCCATATTAGGGAAGTTTTCAACTATAATCTCTTCAAATACTTTCTCAGTCCCTTTCTTTTTCTCTTCTTCTTCTGGAACCCCTATAATTCAAATGTTGGTGCATTTAACGTTGTCCCAGAGGTCTCTGAGACTGTCCTCAGTTCTTTTCATACTTCTTTCTTTATTCTGCTCTGCAGTAGTTATTTCTACTATTTTATCTTCCAGGTCACCTATCGTTCTTCTGCCTCAGTTATTCTGCTATTGATCCCATCTAGAGTATTTTTAATTTCATTTGTGTTGTTCATCATTGTTTGTTTCATCTTTAGTTCTTCTATGTCCTTGTTAAATATTTCTTGCATTTTGTCTATTCTATTTCCAAGATTTTGGATCATCTTTTCTATCATTTTTCTGAATTCTTTTTCAGGTAGACTGCCTACTTCCTCTTCATTTGTTAGGTCTGGTGAGTTTTTATCTTGCTCCTTCATCTGCTGTGTGTTTTTCTGTCTTCTCACTTTGCTTCTCTTACTGTGTTTGGGGACTCCTTTTTTCAGGCTGCAGGTTTGTAGTTCCCGTTGTTTTTGGTGTCTGTCCCCAATTGCTAAAGTTGGTTCAGTGGGTTGTGTAGGCTTCCTGGTGGAGGGGACTAGTGCCTGTGTTCTGGTGGATGAGGCTGGATCTTGTATTTCTGGTGGGAAAGTCCACGTGTGGTGGTGTGTTTTGGGGTGTCTGTGGCCTTATAATGATTTTAGGCAGTCTCTCTGCTAATGGGTGGGGTTCTGTTCCTGTCTTGCTAGATGTTTGGCATAGGGTGTCCAGCACTGTAGCTTGCTGGTCGTTGAGTGAACCTGGGTGCTGGTGTTGAGATGGAAATCTCTGGGAGATTTTCACCATTTGATATTATGTGGAGCTGGGAGGTCTCTTGTGGACCAGTGTCCTGAAGTTGGCTCTCCCACCTCAGAGGCGCAGCACTGACTCCAGGCTGCAGCACCAAGAGCCTTTCATCCACACGGCTCAGAATAAAAGAGAGAAATAGTAGAAAGAAAGAATTAGTAGAAGAAGAAAGAAAGAAAGAAAGAAGAAAGAAAGAAAGAAAGAAAGAAAGAGGGAAAGAAAGAAAGGAGGGAGGGAGGGAGGGAGGAGGGAAGGAAGGAGGGAAGGAAGGAAAAAAAGAAAGAAAGAAGATAAAGTAAAATAAAATAAGATAAAATATAATAAAGTTGTTAAAATAAAAAATAATTATTAAGAAAAAAATTTTTTTTAAAAAACGGACAGATAGAACCCTAGGACAAATGGTGGAAGCAAAGCTATACAGACAAAATCTCACACAGAAGCATACACATACACACTCACAAAAAGAGGAAAAGGGGAAAAAATCATAAATCTTGCTCTCAGAGTCCACCTCTTCAATTTGGGATGATTTGTTGTCCATTCAGGTATTCCACAGATGCAGGGTACATCAAGTTGATTGTGGAGCTTTAATCCGCTGCTCCTGAGGCTGCTGGGAGAGATTTCCTTTTCTCTTCTATGTTCTCACAGCTCCCAGGGGCTCAGCTTTGGATTTGGCCCCGCCTCTGCGTGTAGGTCGCCGGAGGGCGTCTGTTCTTAGCTGAGACAGGACGGGGTTAAAGGAGCCGCTGCTTCGGGGGCTCTGGCTCACTCAGGCCGGGGGGAGGGAGGGGCACGGAGTGCGGGGTGGGCCTGCGGCAGCAGAGGCCAGCATGACGTTGCACCGGCCTGAGGCGCGCCGTAAGTTCTCCCAGGGGAGTTGTCCCTGGATCCCAGGAACCTGGCAGTGGCGGGCTGCATAGGCTCCCCAGGAGAGGGGAGTGGATAGTGACCTGTGCTCGCACACAGGCTTCTTGGTGGCGGCAGCAGCAGTCTTAGTGTCTCATGCCTGTTTCTGCAGTCTGTGCTTTTAGCCGCGGCTCGCACCTTTCTCTGGAGCTCCTTTAAGCTGCGCTGTTAATCCCCTCTCCTCGCGCACCAGGAAACAAAGAGGGAAGAAAAAGTCTCTTGCCTCTTAGGCAGGTTCAGACTTTTCCCCGGACTCCTTCCCGGCTACCCGTGGTGCACCGACCCCCTGCAGGCTGTGTTCACGCCACCAACCCCAGTCCTCTCCCTGCGCTCCGACTGAAGCCCAAGCCTCAGCTCCAGGCCCCGCCCGCCCCGGCGGGTGAGCAGACAAGCCTCTCGGCCTGGTGAGTGCCGGTCGGCCCTGATCCTCTGTGCGGGAATCTCTCCGCTTTGCCCTCCGCACCCCTGTTGCTGTGCTCTCCTCCGTGGCTCTGAAGCTTCCCCCCTCTGCCACCGGCAGTCTCCGCCCGTGAAGGGGCTTCCTCGTGTGTGGAAACCGTTCCCCCTTCACAGCTCCCTCTCACTTGTGCAGGTCCCGTCCCAATCCTTTTGTCCCTGTTTATTCTTTTTTCATTTGCCCTACCCAAGTACATGGGGAGTTTCTTGCCTTTTGGGAGGTCTGAGGTCTTCTGCCAGCGTTCAGTGGGTGTTTTGTAGGAGTTGTTCCACGTGTAGATGTATTTCTGGTGTATCGGTGGGGAGGAAGGTGATCTCCGCGTCTTACTCTCCCACCATCTTCCCCTCGTCCCACTCCACAATAGTTTTTTAAATTCCTACATGTTGAGCACCTGCCAATGATGCTAGGAGCTGCCATTACCTAAATAAAAGTGCCCAAGAAACTCACTGCACAGGGCAGGGACATGACAGTTAGCTGACCATAGGAAATTTTTTGACGTTTTAAGATTATGGAAAAATCCCTCCTAATCCTGAATAAGAATCCTCTCCTGGTTTTTCTTTTATATATGTCTGTTTTATTGAATGATATCCTTCTTGAAGCTGGCCAGCTCTAGACCTCCAGGGCATATTTGAGATACAAAAAAAAAAAAAGAAAACGGAAAATTTCCATTCCTCATTTATTTTCCTTAACATTTGCTTATCTAGCTATTGTTTATTTTACAATATTAGTGATTTACAAAGGTTGCTTTCTTTAGCTAAATCTGGATATAGGTAATCATACAAATATTTAGCTTTTCTTCTATGTAACGGTCTTTCAAGAGTCAATGTGGTGCAGTGCGATACTCATTTTATTCACCAACTAGAGGCTTCGTGAATTGTGACAATTCTGCAAATCTATCCAACACTAGATGTGTTCTTAACCAGTCTTTTGGTTGAAGTCTCTTATTAAAATTAAATGATTTTTAAAAGTTGGTCTCAGCCTTCTGGTTCAGGACTACTGGGGCAATGGGAAGCAGACTTACATAACAGAACAAAACTGGCCCCAACCACCTACAGGTAGCAACGAAGGACTTCATTCATAAACCTGATTGATAGGCAAAGACTACCAGAATTTTGAAGGAGATCAACAGCACAAAAAGACCAAGATAAATAAACAGAATAATTATTCCTTGAGGAAAGAGAGCTAATTGGGCAAGAGGAGGCTGAATTTTCTAATTGGTATTCTTGATCTGTCACCTGTGTTTTAATCAGCAATTTGCTGTGATTTTCACTGAGATTGAGCAAATTTTTATATTCTTATAGGTCATTTGTGTGTCCTCTTCTGTGACTCCCTTGCATATATTGTTTGGTAATGTCTTGGCTGCACTACACATATTTAATTACCCCAGAGAAAAAGGGTTTACTTGTTTGTTTTTGTTCTTTTTTTTTTGCTTATTTAATTTTAGAGCTCACTTGATTTTCCCCTCTCTCTTTCTGCTAGGTCTTTTTTTTCGGCCGCGCTGGGTCTTCATTGCTGCGTGCAGGCTTTCTTTGGTTGAGGTGAGTGGGGGCTACTGTTTGTTGCAGTGTGTGGGCTCCTCATTGCGGTGGCTTCTCTTGTTGCGGAGCATGGGTTCTAGGCATGCAGCCTTCAGTATTTGCAGCACGCGGGCCCGAGAGCATGTGGGCTTCAGGAGTTGTGGCTCATGGGCTCAGTAGTTGTGGTGGAGGGGCTTAGTTGCCCCATGGCATGTGGGATCTTCCTGGACCAGAGACGGAAACCATGTCCCCTGCATTGGCAGGCAGATTCTTAACCACTGGACCACCAGGGAAGTCCCCTCTGCTGGGTCTTGAACCAATATTCTTTCTCTAAGGACAATACTCTTCTTCAAAGGACTGTGCCCTTTATGCTATAATATAGGAGTCATTTTTGACTGGTTTTGATGGAAAAGGAGGCTTCCTTATTGGAGTTCCAATTAAAAACAGCTTCCCAAAGGGCAGAAAAAATAATTCAGAATTCTCCACGTATTTCTATTAAACGTCCTCCCCTGGTTGTTCTATTTGAGGTCCTTCTTACATAACCATTTTACAGTCAACATCAGTGCAGGTGCTACACATGCCCTAAGACATTCTTCACTAGATATGCTTGAGTCCATCAGTGGTTTTTAAAGAAGAGAGTGGGAGGAGGGAGGGAGGAAGAGAGGGAGGAGGAATAGAAAGAGAGAGAGAGGCATTTGTGTAGAGCTTGCAGGCCCTGGATTATTGGATAATTTAGAAGTAGTCATTTGGGTACAAAGAATACACAGAATAGTGGTAACTATTACATATTTTATATCCAGTCCAAAACTAGGCAATAAAAGAAAACTTCGGTGTCTCTAGAAAGGATGGTCCCCTACAACTCACCTAATCTTTATTCTTCATTTAACATCATTGGAAAGGTTCTTCATATAATGAGATGATTAAGAGGGCAGTCCCTGCATTTGGATCTCAGGTGTGTCCTTTTAGGTAAATCACTTAACTTCTCAGAATCTCAGCTTCTTTGTCTGTGAAAGGGGGATAACAATAGTATATACTTTGTAGGGTAGCTGTTGATTAAATTTATGAGAATAATGCTTAGAACATAGTAATCACTCTGTGAGGGTAGCATATTGCTATTTTCTTTAAGATTGCTACCAGACTGAGGTAAATAGACAAATATTCAACTATCAGTTTGAAAAGGTATTTAAATATCTGTTTAATTTTGTTGTAAATTAAAGGGAGTGATTTAAAATTAGTGATGGTAAATTTCGTAGAAATCTCATTTGGTTTTATTTATTCTGTAATATAGAAAAAATAATATTTCTAACACCCCTGTTGAAAATTAGCTCTTAAATCTATATACTTGTAAACTACACCATTCCAATTATTTTAGATAGTTAAGCACATTTAAATAATATGTTTTCTAATAAGATTCGCTCAGGTTGATGTTATATTAAACAGTTAAGATACTCTTTGTTGTTTAAAGTTTACTATAGAATAGCACAACAGAACTAATATGGCCTATGTTTAATAGCTCATGGTTTAAACAAGTTCTAAATATGACTCAGTGCTTCTGTTAGGTTGGATTTAGAATCAGGTCCAGATTTCAAGACTTATTTTTAAAGATACTGTTTTACTCGGTGACTTTAATAATTCTAATTTTTTTGTTTCACTTGTTAGAATTTTTGAAGTGCTACTTTGAGTATAACATATGACATGTGTCTATTATTGTATTTGGTTTGTAAATCTCTGAAGATGTCATTTATATAGGAGAATATAGTTGAACTAGTAATTTTGCCTTTTAATTTCATATGGAAAAGACTACCTTTGGGGACAGCCCTTTGATTTGAGAATGACATCCTTTTCTGCAGTATTTAACGTCAGTTGAAGCTCTGACATCCTTTTGATTTTGGTTTATCTGAAGCTTTTGTTTAGGGTTTCTGGTTTTCTGTATACCGTGTTGGTTTCTTTGTTGCTCTTTTGCTGTCTAAAATACGTTTTTTATTTGGATTATATTTCACTTAGTTTTCTTTAGCTCCTCATATAAATAAAATGGCTACTTGGCCCATCCATCTCCACTCCCTTTTTATGAGGTTTTGTTGAAGCAAAATTCAGGGGTGATAAACCAACTGTTCCAGACATCTGCATTCATAAACATTTGGAAATAATCAGGAAAAACAACCTTTGGAAAAGCTCTGCCCTTATTCTCCTTCTGTTGCTGGCTCCTCTCTGCTTTTCAATAAGCCCTTCCCATTTGCCTTTGGAAACAAAACTTCCTGAACTGTTACTCACTGAGTTATTCCACACATATTCCTGCCTCAAAGACCACCTTGGTGATACTTCCTTTCCCTACTCATTCTCTCTTGAATCTGGGATTCAACTCACTGTTGGCTGGTTAATGGAGAAGAAAAGAAAATGTGTGTTGACCTTTAGTGGGAGGAAGAGGCAAGGGATGAAAGAAATCTTTGAACACAAGTCAGGAACTTTTTAATTATAGGTATTTATAAGAAAAAAAATAGCAATATTAATACAGGCTTAATTATATTGATAAAGCCTTGGTTAAGAGTATAAACTGAGGAGTCTTTGCAGTGATAACAGACTGAGCCTAAGTGCTAATGTAACGGAAGAAGTGGGACAAAGGAGGATAGCAGTAATTATTTTCCTGGACAATTTTGTATTATGCAATTTTTCTATGTGGTGACAGTGTCTCTGCTTGCCGCTAGTGCCAACTACTTTATTGTTGACCCTCCTGTCCTCTCATTCAAAGAAATTCTAGTCTTTGACACAGAATGTCACAAGGTTGCCTGTGTTGCACTTTCTAGTGTTTAGGGTCCCTGCGAATTGAGAGGCCAGTACAGAGGATCAGTATACTGTGCTTCGTTTATCACATCTAGTTAGCATGTCTGGCTTGTGGTAGACTGGCCAATGGATCTTCTTTCTTTCCCTCTGCCTGACTTCTTTATTCTCTGTGACCAACCAGAGGCTGTTAATAATGTCTTAAGAATTATATGTGGGTTTTAGTGAGAAACAAAGGCTCCACTTAAGCTTCTCGTTGAAAATGTACACCAAAATTGTCCTTCTGGACATTATCCCAGCTAATTATATGTTTGTGCTTTAAATTCTATTTATGTTAGTTGGATATAAATCTCTCAGAAACCAATTAGTGATACTGAGCAGGATGCTGTGGGGCTCCTGGGCACAAAAGGCTTTCTGTGTCCCCCATTTCTTGATTACAGGAAATAGGCTTCATTCAGCCTCCATGACCTTCCCCGATTTCCAACAAGCAGGTTCAAACAGTTGCTCATTAGGGAAGGCAGGGGATGTAGAGACAAGGGAGGAACAGTCAAAAAAAAAAAAAATGCAGCCTTGGGGCTGGGTCCTTGTTCCCCATCAAGGGATATACGTAACAATATCTTTGAGCAGTTTTGTGGGTACTGAAACCTCCACCAGGTGGGAGAAGTTAACTGTGTGGTGCCCACAAGCACGTAGACCTCAGACTGGTTGGAACCAGCAGATTGATGATGCTGACTTCCACTTACCTCACCACCAACCAAGCAGAAGAATGTGCGTGAGCTGATCATTCCCTTTTTGAACCATTCCTATAAAACTCCTCACTACCCCCTCCAGGTCAGGACACACAGTTTTGAGGGCATTAGGGCGCTGTGGCCCCCTTTGCCTGGCAAAGCAATAAAGCTTTTCTACTCTGCCCAGAACTCTATCTCCGAGATTTAAGTTGGTGTCACGGTACAAAGGATGGATTCGGCTTCATTAGCGTGATTGTTAATAAGCAAACCCCAAATGGGAGATATGTGTTTGTGGCTTTCTTAGATAATACTAATATATATATATATTTCTAAGATTTTTATGCAAATTTTTTTTTTTTTTCTGGTACATGGGCCTCTCACTGTTGTGCCCTCTCCCGTTGCGGAGCACAGGCTCCGGACGCGCAGGCTCAGCGGCCATGGCTCACGGGCCCAGCCGCTCCGCGGCACGTGGGATCTTCCCAGACTGGGGCACGAACCCGTGTGCCCTGCATCGGCAGGCGGACTCTCAACCACTGTGCCACCAGGGAAGCCCTGCAAATGTTTAATTATGAAAATATTCTTTTATAATTGTATCAAAAAGCTTTGGTTTGTATATGCCAAATATTATTTTTTTCTTTTACGTTTCTGTGATGTTTAAACATATGCTTGGTTGGAGATTGTGTCCAATTCCTTGGGTCCAGAAACGTTCATTAGCTTCTTTGCAGGGAGTAAAAGTAATTCTGCCTTATGCACGTGTTTAGTTTCCACCAGAGAGAGAAAGAATATTTTCAGTAGATAGAATTACATTCTGTGTCTTTATTCTGTGAGAATAATTATGAGAAGATAGCCTAATTCTGCAAGCCACTAAATACATTTTCAAAATAGCAGGGAATTTATTATTTATTTATTTTAAATACGGTGATGCATTAATAAAATAAACATATACAAAGTGAATGTTTATTAGCAATAGTAGGGCAGTAGTGGTTACAAGTGCAGATGACATTTTGGTTCTCAGTCTGCTAAGTCTTGTTACCTGACATTTTTCTGGACTTTGGAGTATAAGGAATGATATTTATTGGTCTCTTCTAACATCATCCCAAGAACTTTCACTGTGAAAAGAAGAAGAGGGGAAGACAGAATGATAGTCATCTAGGTTTAAAATTATTATTATTACTTCAAATAGGCAAGACTTAAGCATTTTAAATGCTGATTGAAAGGATTCAGATATTATAATAGAGGTATTGAAAGTACAATTGGTAAAGTGATACCTTCAGGTTATTTTAATTATTTGCATAGGAGCAGAATTACCTCTTCTTTTGAATAAGAAGAAATGGTTGAGGACACAAACAATTACTTGTGTAAAAATTAAGCAATTTTCAGTATGGTGGTTTCTGCATGATTTTCCCGATAGAGAAGGAAACAATATTATTTCAGAGTTATGAAGGCTGCGATGATTGTTGAATTAAAGCTAAATATTTGGTATCAGCCCAGTGAGAATTCAGAAAGAGAGTTGTCTAAGGATAGGAAAAAAATGGGTAATATTAAGGCCCAATTGAGACCGGACACTATGGATCTCTTCTTCTGTAAGACTGTAAAATGCTCCACCTTCCCTTTATTTTATACCCTGGATTTAGTGAGATAATGAAGCCGAATCCAGAGGGGGTAGTGAGAAGTTTTATGGTAATGGTTCAAAGAGGGCGTCATCAACTTGTGGACATTCTTCTGATTGGTTGGTGGTGAGGTAAGTGAGACTCCGCATCATCAACCTTCTGGTTCCAAAGGTCTGGGGTTTCCTGGCTTGTGAGCAGCATACAGTTAACTTCTCCCACCTGGTGGGGCTTTCAGTATCTGCAGAACAGTTCAAGGATATTGTTATGTATATCCCTTGATGGGGAACCAGAACCTTGCCTCAAGATAGCACTATTGTTTCTGTCAACTGTTCCTCCCTAGTTTCTTCCCTTCCCTTCCCTAATTAGCAACTGTTTGAACCTGCTTGTTGGAAATCAGGGAAGGTCATGGCTGAATGAAGCCTATTTCCTGTAATCAAGAAATGGGGGACACAGAAAGGCTTTTGTGCCCAGGAGCACCCCAGGATCATACTTGGTATCAATAATCTGAGCTATTAAAGAATAGTAATATCATCTTGGCATTATTATTCAATGATCATGGTTAACCTTATTAGGTGTTTACTATGCACTATTCATAGCTCTAAGCACTTATAAGTATTAAATAATTTAATCCTTACAAACAAACCTGTGAGATAGTTATGAGCTCAATATTATTATTATATGTATTATTATTATTTTATATATAATATATATAATATATTATTATTATTATTATATTGTTATTATTTTTGTATAGTGTATATTTCCTCTAAGGTTTATATTAATATTTGAATTGAGCTTTATAATAGTTTAAAATATATTAGACTTTAGATCACTTTTATTGATTTCACTGACCACTTTTTTAAAAATTTCACATTTCATTGTTTTTCAGATCATTGTTTTTATTAATTTCTGGTTTCTCTGGAATATTTTTGACAGAATTTTATTTATGAGAATACATGGGAAACTTACATCATTGACTATGTCTAAGAATGTCCTCACACATGAATAATAGCTCGATTTAAAATTGAATTTTTAAAATAAATATTGTCCATTTGAAATGTGTTCTAGCATTGTTATAGTGGGTGAATCACCTGGAGCCAATCCAATTTTTTACTTTTCTGTGTCTATAAGTTGTTTGGTACCACATGAATAATTGTAGAAACTTTTCTTACTTCCAATCTTTCAAAAACAAAACAAAATGCACATTGTATGTTGACATGGATATCTTGTCACTAATGTTGCTTGGTGTTCATTTGAGTCCTTTTACCTTTAAGTTGTAATCATATGTTCAGGCTTTAATGTCTCTGTCTCCTGCTACATTATGAAGCCTTGCATAAAATTAATGTTTATTATTCTGTTGTTCTTCTATTCCTAGTTCCTACGTGGTAACTGCATATTTGTTAAAGTCATTGAATTCCTGAATGAATTGTTCCCGCAACTTGAGAGAATATTATTTAGAGATTTCAGGTGGTATTTCAGGGCCTAAGGGGCCAGAAATAGACTGAAATAGAAAATCTATTTAAGAAGTTAACTTTTTGGTGAAATGCAAGAAGGCCAGGTCAGAAATGGTTATGTCAATATGTTATAATATCATCTATAGTCAAAATTTTATCATCATCAATAGGTTATAACATCATCAGGAAGGCCTTGAGGCGCTCATTTGGGTGCTGCCAGTATTATGACAATCCTGTTTACATTTAAAATATTCTGGATATTTTTGTTATAACTTCACTTGGACAAAGGGTAAGTCTGCAAAAATTTAAGCTACCTTTTGTTTACCCAAAGGCACGGGTTTTCCTGAATGATACAGAGATGTTGAAAATACAAATAGAAAGAGATTACTATTTTGTTGGATACTGACCCATGGGCAAGAATTTTGTAGTTTCACTAAGGACTTGAGGGAATTTGTAATGCTGTCAGATGATAAAATTGACAGCTGGGTGCTTTGGTAGGAACCTGAGTTGCCAATGGCTCATCTATCTACTTGATAGCGATCTATTTTCTATGGATATATGTAGTTATCTTCTGCTGTTGCTATTGTACCATTTACCTACATTCAATAAATGTGTGTCTTTGGCTTGTGACAGCTGACATTTTTTATTTTGTTAAACAATGATCTTTGCTCTTGTGAGATCTTCTCAGATTGGAGGAGAAAAATCATCAATGGGCATAAATGAAAAAGAAAGAGAGAAAAATAATGTAAAATGGAAACCATTGGTAGAGTTTTGAAGAGTGGGGGGCACAAAAAGTTGAGAATGTAAATGAATGGACAAAGGGAAGATAGAGATGTCTGCATTGTATGGTAGATACTCTGAGACCAGATATCCTTTGAAGGAGAAACAAATCTTTAGACAATTACTAAATATAATTGGTTCAACAAAATGCTGCTCTTATTATCAAAGTAAAAAACATACTTGCTTACCCACACACAACATTTTGGGTCTAAGAAATATATCCTCAGATGAAAGAACTATTGATTTATCTTATTTTCCCCATGACACTCGTATAGGGAAGAGTAATTACACAGTGAATCCATTCTGGGCAGGCTCAGTCAATCATCAGGTGTTCTCTAACCTCTGCCTAGCAACTCAAATGATAGCACTGCAAGAAAAATAACACAGGAAGAGACGTGGCATGCAGGGATTGAGTCTGATAATATTGCTTAGTGTCATTTCCTTTTAAACAAGTCAAATTTATGTATTAATGTAGTATGAAATTACTCTCGTGGTTGACATGAGGAAGGGAGATATTTGCAATCAGAAGACTATTGCTATTATTAAAATTTGAATAAAAGAGAATTACAAAAACCAATTCATCTTTCAGAATCAGAAGGATTTATAACCTTTTAAAAATAATATTTTTCCTACTGAAAATCATCTTCAATAATTTTAAAAATAATCATGTATTTACATGTGTTAGATCATTGATAAATATTAATGGCATTGATTATCAAAATGAAATTAATTATTTATCAAAAACAGGTGAAAATTATCCAAATGCCAGGTGAAGGTCCAAGAAAGAGAGAGTGTTTAACTGTGTCATAAGATGCAGAAAGGTTGAGTGGATAGTCTGAGAAATACTGTTTAGATTAAAAATAAAAGGAGAGATCATCAATGACCTTGACTGGAACATTTTCATTTGAGGACTGGGGACAAAATCTTGATTGAACTGAATGAAATAGAGAACACAGGAGAGAGGTCTGAATAATACTTTAGAAAAGTATTGTTTTTATCTTTTAGGTTGTATGATATGAATTTTTTAAGCTGTACAATGTGATGATTTTATATATATATATATTGCAAAATAATTATCAAGTTAATACATCCATCAGCTCACTAGTTACCATGTTGTTGTGTATGCATGGTGAGAACATTTAAGATCTACTCTCTTAGCAAATTTCAAGTATCCAATAGAGTATTATTAACTGAAATCACCAGAACTTTTTCATCTTATAACTGAAAGTTTGTACCGTATGACCAACCTCTCCCCATTTCTCTCACCCCTGAAAACCCCTGGAAACTACTAGTTAATTCTCTGGTTCTATGGTTTGACTTTTTTAGATTCCACATATAAATTTTGCTATAAGGGATAGCAGGAAAGGAACAACTACTAAAAGGGGACTTGAGGTCAGGTTAGAGTTTTTCTTCAGTGTTAGGAAATAATATATTGTATTAGCGAAGTTATGGAAATGCCACAGTAAAAACAGAAAATTGATAATGTGAAAATTGATATTGTAGGGGATATGGAATATAACTACAGGAATGATAGTCTTGAGAAGGTGAAAGGGGATGGGATCTACCATACAGCAGAAGCCTAAGCTTTACTAAGGAACATGGACAATTCATTCATTGTAACCATAGGGAAGAAAAAGTTAGTGGGTACAATCCTGAGTCCTGACCAGAAATCTTGTATATCTTACTCTCCAAGTGGAAGTTTTTAAGTCAACTTCTTTTCTTTGAAATGCTCTGTCCACCTGCCCTCCATACTCTGACACAGTACATTCTTCATTCTTTATTAAAAAATATAAAGGAGAATCCATCGGATGTGAACTCTCCTTAACTTTTTGTCTCTTACTAAACTTAGCTGCAATAACATTAATCTTTCTGTACCCCCCGAGAGAGTCTCAACTAAAAGGTTGTCTTTCCTTCTGAGATCCACTTCTACCTATGTTGTGGATTCCCCCTCCTTTCAACAATGCACGCACCCTGCTGCACCCATTATTCCATTTTTTCCCTGTATCTTTGTCCTCCCTTCTCTTCAAGTCCCTCTCTTGCTCAGGTCACTCCCATGGAAAGGAAAATAAAATCTCCTTCAATCTTATATTTCTTTTATAAAAAAATTACTACATAATATCCTTTTGTATCCTTTAGTGGTTAAGTGTCTCAAAAGAATCTTCACTCATTATTTCACCTTTTCATTCATATTTTCTTATTGAGGTATAATTGACATATAACATTATATTAGTTTCAGGTGTACAACATGATTCAACATTTGTATGTACTGCAACATGATCACTGCGATAAGTCTAGTTAACATCTGTCACCATACATAGTTACAAAAATGTTTTTCTTGTGATGAGGACTTTTAAGATCTATTCTCTCAGCAACTTTCAAACATACAGTACAGTATTATTAACTATAGTTATTACATCCCCAGGCTTATTTATTTCATCACTGGAAGTCTGTACCTTTTCATACTGTATCACTGTGCCATTTATATTTTAATCATTATCAGAGTAATTATTAATAACTAATAATAATTATTAGTAAAAGTATAAACTACTTTAAACATGCAAAAATGTATAAGTGAATAAAATTAAGTTAACCCATAAAATAGTCACCAAGTTTAAAAAATTAAACAAATTTAATCAAAATCACCTGTACCCCTCTTTACCTGTGTTTCCTTCTACTACACCCAGAGAAAACAGGCAACTCCTATGGATTCATTATTTATCCATCTCATACTTGTTTTTATCTTTTAAGGCAAATCTATGCATGCTCATAAAATATATGTTTTTCTTTGCCTGTTTCAACATTTTATATTAATTTTACCATACTGTGTGCATCCTTCTGTGACTCTTTTTTCGGTCTCAAATTTATTTGTGAGATTTATCCATGCAGGTACATGTACCTCTAGGTATTCATTTTTATTGTTAAATGAAATTTACTGTATGAATTTATCACTAATAGTGTATTGAATTCCAAATGAATGGATATTTGTGTTGTTTCCATTTTTCTTCCATTAGAAAATGTTGAATGACTCTTTGAATCATTTGATTCAAATATGTTTGAATGACTCTTTATAAACAAGTATGGAGTTTCTCTAGGGCAACAGTTCTTAGAATGTGGTTTGGGGTCTGTGAGGACAAAGTTATCTTTATAAAATAAGAAGTTACTATTTGCTTTTTTCACTCTCATTGTCTCACAAACGCAGTGTGGAGATTTCCAGCGGTAACACGGAATGTGCTTTCTCAGCAAATTGAATGTGGAAGTAGTTATGAGAGCTCCAGGTGTTTTCTATTAAGACAGGCAGTAAAAAGATTTTCAAAAATGTATAACAATGTCTCTTTTTCACTGTTTTCTTGTTTTGAAAAATGCAGTTGTTTTATGAAGAATATGTTATATATAATTGGTTTATTATTTTTGTTTTGAAATTAAGCAATAAATATTGAAATTTTTTCTGTTTTAACTTCAAATACATTAAATATTGATAAATATAATCTTTATAGACATATGTCCTGTATGTCCATTATCCTCAATAAATCTTAAGACTGTAAGACTGCATTTTGTCATATACTTTTGACCCCTAAATTTTCTCTCCTGTGAACTAACTATATATTAGGTATCACAAAGTATTAAATGACATACTGTAAAATTAAGATTTTGATATACAGTTATCAGAATATAGAATAATTTCATCACATGTTGCTACTCTCTGCCAGAGTAATTCTGGCATTTTCACGTCACTTTATGTGGGCAATCCCTTTGCGTCCTTCTTGGAACCATACTAGTAGCTTGATGCACCATTTCCCAGGGTGCTTGCAGGAGTGCTAACACCTGCATTCTGGGAAAATGCTCCCATATTGAAAAGCAATCATTTGTCTGCAACACACACACTTTTGAGACGGAGGAGTAAATTTGGATCAACACGCAGACATAGAGATCAGACTTGTGGTTGCCAAGGGAGAGGGGGAGGGAGAGGGAGGGACTGGGAGTTTGGGGTTAGGAGACGCAAACTTTTACATAGAGCATGGATAAAAAACAAGGTGCTAATGCAGAGCACAGGGAACTATATTCAATATCTGGTGATAAACCATAATGGAAAAGAATATAAAAAATATGTATATATGTGTATGACTGAGTCACTTTGCTGTACAGCAGGGATTGGCACAATGTTGTAAATCAACTATACTTCAATAAAAAAAAATTTGGAGTGACAGACAGATGCAGAAAAACACTGTTATGATATTTAATTGTGTTCTGACTGTACACCTATTCTGATAGACTGGGGAAATATTTATTATATCCATACTCAATTTAAAAATAAGAAAGCCCGAGGAATCACCACACTAATATTTTAGAAAGCAGGTGCTTACCATTTCTAATTTACCCCTGATGTAATACAGTTATGAGCTACATATTTTAGAGCTTTGCCTGAAGCCTATTATGTGAAACTTCCATGTAAATTTTAGGTTGCTGTGTATCATTTTGTTAAAAATGCAGCTCTTATACTAATGGTCTTCAGATGCTGTGTAACTTCATCTCAGATGAGAGCTCTTATCCAGTTCCCAGTGTCATCTGGCCCACTTCTCTATAGCTGACAAATTCAGCAGGGATACTTCTCCCTGGGACTGTTTGTCATCCGGAAATGAAGGAACACTCTATTAGCTACACATACTTGGAGTTTATTGAGGAATGAAGCTACTTAATTTCTTCTCTGAAGGGAAGGAACAAATAATGATGAAACATCACTCAAAAATAAAGTGTTACAAAATGTCAATACCTTTTATTTTACAATAGAGATAGTTAAATTTTGTAGTAAATTGGCTCTTTCACTGGTAAGGATTTTTAGGTGAGTAAACTGAAACCCTTGGAGGTTAAGTTGTGTACTCATTCAAACAACTGTTTAGTGACAGAACTGGGAGTATCATGGTCCCTAGAATTGGTCCCTTTCCAGTGACAATTAAGAGATTATTTTCTGATTGTTTGCTTGTTACGTAAGATTGGATGATTGATCACATTCTAGTCATGGTTCTTGTATCACTCCAATCTTTTCGTAGTAATTTTTTTTCTTGCAATGTCTGTTACACTGACCTGCCCATTGTAAGTTTTCAGAAGTGTTGAAGTGAGGACCTTGTTCTTTCCATTACTAACGTGACAGCCCATCTAGTCTATCATGATCTTTTAAGACTTCTATGCATATTTTGTCTCATTAGCTCCTGTTTTTGTCCCTACACTCTCTGTTAGTCATGAAACACGCAACTCCCCTCTTTTAGCGCCTTACTCCAGTGCAGGTCCCCTTACTACAAGTTCATTGTCCTGTATGTTGCATGTGACTTTTAGAACCCTTTTATTCAACAGCATTTATTGCAATTAATAACTGTTTTACAATACAATTGATATTAATTATTTGATTAATTTCTTTCTTCATGTCTAAACTGCAAACTCCATGAAGGCAGGATTATATCTATTTATAAAACTGCACTATTGGAGGGACCAAGATGGCAAGATAGGAGGTTCTCGAAGTTCCCTCCCATGGAGGCACTGAATATACAGCTACACACGGAGCAGGTGTAGTCACTATCTCAAAGAGATAGCTGTACTCCCACATTCACTGCAGCATTATTCACAACATCCAAGGTATGGAAAAACCTCAGTGTCCATCAACAGATGAATATACAAAGAAAATATTACATATATACATGTATATATACACACACGCACAATGGAATATTATTCAACCCTAAAAAATGGAAATCCTGCCTTTTGTGACAGTATTAATGAAACTGGGGGACATTATTTCAAGTGAAATAAGCCAGAAAGACAAAGACAAAAGACTACATGGTATCACTTATATGTGTATGGAGTCTAAAAAAAAAGTCCAACTCATGGAAACCCAGAGCAGAATGGTACTTTCCAGGGACTGAGGGGTGCAGAAAGCAGGGAGAGGCTGGTAAAAGGGTACAGACTTCTGGTTGTAAGGTAAAGTCTGAGGATCTAATGTATAAGCTGGGGACTACAGTAGATAATCTTGCATTGTGTCACTGAAATTTGCCAAGAGAGTAGAATTTTAGTGTCAAGTGTTCTCACCAAAACAGACAAACCAAAAACAAAAAGGTAAATATGTGAGGAGATGGATGTGTTAATTAACTCAACGGTGGGAATCCCTTCAAAATATGTATGTATATCAAATCACCATGTTGTATACTTAAAAAATATACTGCAATTTTAATTGTCAATTATACCTCGATAAACAAAACTGAAAAAAAAAAAGTGAGAAAAAATGTGAAAAAAGGTCTGTATTTCCAATGCGTAGCACAATCCATGGTACACAGAAGATGCTCAGTAAACTTTTATTGTGTAAGTGAATGATCCAGTTTTCTTTCATATATATTATGGTGATGCCATTTATGCTTTTAGATTTCAGGCCAAAAGATTTTTTTGCATTCTTCAAAATTTATTATTTCTTCAGCATTTATGACTGTAATTACTATATAGGCTTCTTTAACATTATATCTAACATTCTGCTTCTCAAATTCTTTGAGAATGCTGCTCAATGATCAGGAGAGGATATACTCTAAGAAATTTAATATGGATTAAATGAATGTTGCAGCAATTTTTTTGCTCATGGCTCAGATTCTGTGGTCTTGGGTCGGAGTAGGCAAGAGAAAGCAGGAACAGTCTGTGTGGTTTGGGAAGTCCATCATCTTTTTATACCTGTATCAAAAGTAATCTTAATCATTAGTATGACTTCTGGGTCAGTGACTGCGGTAGTAATTTTGCATATTTTACGTAATCTAATTCAACAACAAACATTGAATTTGATATTTTTATCCACATCTTACTAATGACGTGCTTTGTCTAAGTCGGTACCACTAAAAAGTGTAGGCTTGGGCTTCCCCGGTGGTGCAGCGGTTGAGAGTCCGCCTACCGATGCAGGAGACTCGGGTTCGTGCCCCGGTCTGGGAGGATCCCACATGCCGCGGAGCTGCTGGGCCCGTGAGCCATGGCCGCTGAGCCTGCGCGTCCGGAGCCTGTGCTCCACAACGGGAGAGGCCACAACACAGAGGCCCGTGTACCGAAAAAAAAAAAAGTGCAGGCTTGGGATTCAGATCATGGGTTATCTAAGAAAAAGTCCCGGCAACTCAACATCTCACTACACATTTTGAAACGACTTCTTAAAGTAATACTTATGTAAAAAATGATAAAAATATTTGTTTTAAATAACCAATAAATTTGGGAATAGAAGTGACACATATTCTGCCAATATGTAAACCAAATATTTTCCTCCTCTATGTTCTGTTTTACTTCTCTTAGCTCCTATTTCTTTCAGCTTCCTGAAGACTGGGGAATATATACGCAATATAAAGAAATGAGATTTAGTATTAGGTTTACTTGCAAGTTTCTTCATGTCTTGACTTTATAAATCACTTTCTGGAAAATCTTTTCCTCAAAACAGTCTGAGGATTATGAACTTATATTTTAGTATTTCTACTAAAAATGTCTATTTCACAGCTAGATAAAAGAGAGAATTTTTATTTTGGCAATGGCTTTGTTACCACTCAAAATACATACTTTTAGAGAGAAAACACATTGCTTTGTATGGATCATAGGTACTTAATGTCTTTGACTAGATTTTAGGACTCTGTTCAGTAAAGGGATGAAAAATGAAATGGACAATAGAAATAAAGCTATGAGAATGTACTCTCCCATTGAAATTCTGGATTCTGTGTTTATATGTTTATATATATAATTAAAACTATTCAACCCTTCTTTCAGTCATTCATTCGAAAGGTATTTATTGTCCACTATGTGATATATATTATGTAAAGTGATGGGTATATGGGTAAAACACACACACAATCCCTGCCCTCATGAAGCTTCTGTTCAATTAGGAGAGTTAAACAATGAAAATTTGTACACATAAATACATATCTATTGTGACTAGAACCATGAGAAAACAATGTTTGGTAGTAAAGAATTATAGAGAAGGCCCACTTGATTTAGAGTGAAAAGGGAATGCAGTTTCCGGGGAGACACCATTTAAACCTGGAGATGAGGGATTAGAAAGCAATCAGGGGAAGATCTGGAGAAAATAGCATGTAGGGCTTATAAAACAAACAAACACAAATGACCTAGTGGAAAGTGGCACATTCTAGGAAGAGGGAGTGTGGCTGGTGCCTGGTGAGGAAAAGGAACAGTGACATATGTTGAGGGTTCTGTTGACATGGTTTCAATAATATAGGGCCTAGTAGAGCAAGATAAGACTTAGATTTACTCAGGTGCATTGTGAAGCTACTGAAGTGTTTTAGGCAAGTAATGACATGACTTGGCTTTTATTTTATAAAAATTATCCTTATGGGAAAAATAAAATGGAAGAGAAAGGATAGGAAAACAAATGGGTAAGGGGCAGAACTTTCTAGAGGAAAGTTAATAATGGTATTCTTGAAAAAAGATAGCAACAAGTACGGGTCAGGAGGAGACAAGTTTTATTTAAATAATGAACTAGTTTTATAATTAGAGAATTGTAGGCATGATAACACCTGATTAAGTGGCATTTATATAGATGTTTCTACTGCCTTTTAGAAAACATGAAATAGGCTAATCTCTAAATTCTCAATGTGTAAGTTGTTACCTAAGGACCACTTGTTTTTCTAGTGCTAATTATTTTGTTAATGGTTTATAGAGTCTCTATTGCTGTCTCTCTGTCACTATCTCTCTGTCACTATCTCTCTGTCTACGCCTTTGATTCTCTACCTTGGGACTAAGAAGATGTAAAAATTCCAATCATTCCTTTTTGTTACTTGCTTTCTAGGTGGGTAAGGAATTAAAAACAATGATATGTAGACAAATAAAACTTTAATGGATTTCAAGTAGTCATCCTATTTCAGATTTTCATATTTAAAAAGAAAGAAAGAAATGTCAAAGAGAAGCAAGAGCTGGCAGTGTGACTTTTAGTGGAAGCTGATGAGATAATAAGGTAGTTTGTATGCATCAGTGTCATGGAAATGGAATTTAAATGCATTAAAGCCTTTCTTCATCATATATTATACTTTAGGACTTAAGAAAATGTGTTGCATTCTGTTGAATTTAAGTTTCCTTTTGACTAAGTAGGAATGTATTAAAATAAAATGCAAGTAATCAACATACAACATTCCGCCCACTCCGAAAAAACTGTATTTGTTTTCTAAAGATGCTTAGCTGGTGGCTCTTCTCACATAGGATAATTTAGTCTTCAATTTCTGTGGTTCCATTGGCATGAAAATGTATGAAATCCAAGTAGAGTGTGGATATAAACACATTCGGCTTTTGTATCAAAGGATGACATTTTCCCTCTAAAAATATGTTTTGTGCTTTTTACCCGGGCTTCATTTAATGGCTGTGCGGTAAATATTGTGAGACTGCTTGTGACAATCAAAAAAATCTCAATAGGATGTGATACTTCTTTCAATTACTTGTTTTAAAATGTACTCTGAGAATCCGAAATATGAGAAACTTATAATATCATTCATAATTTGTTGAATTATGTGCTAAAATATAGTATAATAGCCCAGATCTGGGTTACTAATACAAAAGCAAAAGTTTATCGGGACTGAGTGATTACGTATCTATCTATTTATTTTAATGCTTTATTTATTTATTTTTTAACATCTTTATTGGAGTATAATTGCTTTACAATGTTGTGTTGGTTTCTGCTGGATAACAAAGTGAATCAGCTATACATATACGTATATCCCCGTATACCCTCCCTCTTGTGTCTTGAGCTGATCGCCCTGTGCTATGCAATATGAAGCCAGTCATTCCAGCCAAAATCACTTTCTCTTAGTCCTTTTTGTTTGCTTCATTTGCTTTATTTTTATTCTTTTCTTCCCTTCCTATGCTTTCCTGTGGTGACTACACGAGTAGCACACCTGTAATTTAGCTTTCATTTCTGAAAACATTTTTATCTTTTTCTTTAGTTCTTTCCTGAGTTCTGTGAATTCCGTTTGCGTTACCCATTGTTCAGTTAAAACTCCAAGTGTGGGGGACCTTGAAGATGGCGGAAGAGTAAGACGCGGAGATCGCCTTCCTCCCCACGGATACACCAGAAATACATCCACACGTGGAACAACTCCTACAGAACTCCTACTGAAGGCTGGCAGAAGACCTCAGACCTCCCAAAAGGCAAGAAACTCCCCACGTAACTGGGTAGGGCAAAAGAAAAAACAGAGACAAAAGAATAAGGACGGCACCTGCACCAGTGGGAGGGAGCTGTGAAGGAGGAAAAGTTTCCACACACTAGGAAGCCCATCCGCGGGCGGAGACTGCGGGAGGCAGAGGGGGGAGTTTCGGGACCGCGGAGTAGTGCACAGCGACGGGTGCGGAGGGCAAAGCGGGGAGATTCCTGCACAGACGATCGGTGCCGACCAGCACTCACCAACCCGAGAGGCTTGTCTGCTCACCCGCCGGGGCGGGCGGGGCTGCGAGCTGAGGCTCGGGTTTTGGTTTTGGACGGAGCTCAGGGAGAGGACTGGGGTTGGCGGCTTGAACATAGCCTGAAGGGGTTAGTGCACCACGACTAGCCGGGAGGGAGTTCGGGGAAAAGCCTGCACCGGCCGAAGAGGCAAGAGACTTTTTCTTCCCTCTTTGTTTCCTGGTGCGCGAGGAGAGGGGTTTAAGAGCGCTGCTTAAAGGAACTCCAGAGACGGGCGCGAGCCGCGGCTAAAAGCGAGAACCCCAGAGACGGGCGCGAGCCGCGGCTGAGGGCGCGAGCCCCCGAGACGGGCGCGAGCCGCGGCTGAAAGCGCAAACCCCAGAGACGGGCGCGAGCCGCGGCTGAAACCGCGGACCCCAGAGACGGGCGGGAGACGCTAAGGCTGCTGCTGCCGCCACCGAGGGGCCTGTGTGCGAGCACAGGTCACTCTCCACACCCCTCTTCCGCGGAGCCTGTGCAGCCCGCCACTGCCAGGTTCCCGGAATCCAGGGACAACTTCCCCGGGAGTACGCACGGCGGGTCTCAGGCTGGTGCAACATCACGCCGGCCTCTGCCGCAACGTCACGCCGCCTCTGCCGCCGCAGGCCCGCCCCGCACGCAGTGCCCCTCCTTCCCCCATCCCCCAACCCCCGGCCTGAGTGAGCCGGAGGCCCCGAATCAGCTGCTCCTTTAACCCCGTCCTGTCTGAGCGAAAAAACAGACGCCCTCCAGCGACCTACACGCAGAGGCAGGGCCAAATCCAAAGCTGAGCTCCTGTGAGCTGTGAGAACAAAGAAGAGAAAGGGAAATCTCTCCCAGCAGCCACAGAAGCAGCGGATTAAAGCTCCACAATCAACTTGATATACCCTGCATCTGTGGAATACCTGAATAGACAAGGAATGATCCCAAATTGAAGAGGTGGAATTTAGGAGCGAGATCTATGATTTTTTTCCCTTTTCCTCTTTTTGTGAATGTGTACGTGTATGCTTCTGTGTGAGATCCTGTCTGTATACTCTTGCTTCCACCATTTGTCCTAGGGCTCTATCCGTCCATGACTTTTTTTAAAAAATTCTTTTTCTTAATAATTAAGTTTAATTGTAATAACTTTATTATACTTTACCTTCGTTCTTTCTTTCTTTCCTTCCTTCCTTCCCTCCTTTAGACAACGAATCACCCCAAATTGAGGAGGTGGTCTCAGGGAGCAGGATTTATGATTTTTCCCCCTTTACCTCTTTTTGTGAAGGTGTATGTGTATGCTTCTGTGTAAGATTTTCTCTGTATAGCTTTGCTTCCAACATTTGTCCTAAGGTTCTATCCGTCCCTTTTTTTTTTTTTCTAAATATTTTTTAATTCAATAACTATATTATACTTTATTTTATTTTTACTGTATCATCTTTCTTTCTGTCTTTTTTCCTTCTTTCCCTCCTTCCTTCCTTCCTCCCTCCCTCCCTCCCTCCCTCCTTTCTTTCCTTCTTTGCTTCTTTCTTCCTTCCTTCCTTTCCTCCTTTCCTTCTTTCTTTACTCATACTTCTACTAATTCTCCCTACTTTTTCTCCCTTTTATTCTGAGCTGTGTGGATGAAAGGCTCTTGGTGCTCCAGCCAGGAGTCAGGGCTCTGCCTCTGAGGTAGGAGAGCCAACTTCAGGACACTGGTCAACAAGAGACCTCCCAGCTCCACATAATATTAAACGGTGGAAATATCCCAGAGACCTCCATCTTAACACCAGCACCCAGCTTCACTCAACGACCAGCAAGCCACAGTGCTGGACAACCTATGCCAAACAACTAGCAAAACAGGAACACAACCCCACCCATTAGCAGAGAGGCTGCCTAAAATCATAATAAGGCCACAGACACCCCAAAACACACCACCAGACGTGAACCTGCCCACTAGAGAGACAAGATCCAGCCTCATCCAGCACAACACAGGCACTAGTCCCCTCCACCAGGAAGCCTACACAACCCACTGAAACAACCTTAGCCACTGGAGACAGACATCAAAAACAACGGGAACTACGAAAGTGCAGCCTGCAAAAAGGAGACCCCAAACACAGTAAGATAAGCAAAATGAGAAGACAGAAAAACACACAGCAGATGAAGGAGCAAGATAAAAACCCACCAGACCTAACAAATGAAGAGGAAATAGGCAATCTACCTGAAAAAGAATTCAGAATAATGATAGTAAGGATGATCCGAAATCTTGGAAGTAGAATGGACAAAATGCAAGAAACAGTTAACAAGGACCTACAAGAACTAAAGATGAAACAAGCAACGATGAACAATGCAATAAATGAAATTAAAATCACTCTAGATAGGATCAATAGCAGAATAACTGAGGCAGAAGAACGGATAAGTGACCTGGAAGATAAAGTAGTGGAAATAACTACTGCAGAGCAGAATAAAGAAAAAAGAATGAAAAGAACTGAGGACAGTCTCAGAGACCTCTGGGACAACATGAAACGCACCAACATTCGAATTATAGGGGTTCCAGAAGAAGAAGAGAAAAAGAAAGGGACTGAGAAAATATTTGAAGAGATTATAGTTGAAAACTTCCCTAATATGGGAAAGGAAATAGTTAATCAAGTCCAGGAAGCACAGAGGGTCCCATACAGGATAAATACAAGGAGAAACACGCCAAGACACATATTAATCAAACTGTCAAAAATTAAATACAAAGAAAGCATATTAAAAGCAGCAAGGGAAAAACAACAAATAACACACAAGGGAATCCCCATAAGGTTAACAGCTGATCTCTCAGCAGAAACCCTACAAGCCAGAAGGGAGTGGCAGGACATACTGAAAGTGCTGAAGGAGAATAGCCTGCAACCAAGACTACTCTACCCAGCAAGGATCTCATTCACATTTGATGGAGAAATTAAAACCTTTACAGACAAGCAAAAGCTGAGAGAGTTCAGCACCACCAAACCAGCTTTACAACAAATGCTAAAGGAACTTCTCTAGACACGAAACACAAGAGAAGGAAATGACCTATAGTAGCGAACCCAAAACAATATATAAAATGGAAATAGGAACATACATATCGATAATTACCTTAAATGTAAATGGACTAAATGCTCCCACCAAAAGACACAGATTGGCTGAATGGATACAAAAACAAGACCCTTATATATGCTGTCTACAAGAGACCCACTTCAGAACTAGAGACACATACAGACTGAAAGTAAGGGGATGGAAAAAGATATTCCATGCAAATGGAAACCAAAAGAAAGCTGGAGTAGCAATTCTCATATCAGACAAAATAGACTTTAAAATAAGGACTATTAAAAGGGACAAAGAAGGACACTACATAATGATCAAGGGATCGATCCAAGAAGAAGATATAACAATTGTAAATATTTATGCACCCAACATAGGAGCACCTCAATACATAAGGCAAATACTAACAACCATAAAAGGGGAGATCAACAGTAACACATTCATAGTAGGGGACTTTAACACCCCACTTTCACCCATGGACAGATCATCCAAAATGAAAATAAATAAGGAAACACAAGCTTTAAATGATACATTAAACAAGATGGACTTAATTGATATTTATAGGACACTCCATCCAAAAACAACAGAATACACATTTTTCTCAAGTGCTCATGGAACATTCTCCAGGATAGATCATATCTTGGGTCACAAATCAAGCCTTGGTAAATTTAAGAAAACTGAAATTGTATCAAGTATCTTTTCCGACCACAACGCCATGAGACTAGATATCAATTACAGGAAAAGATCTTTAAAAAATACAAACACATGGAGGCTAAACAATACACTACTTAATAATGAAGTGATCACTGAAGAAATCAAAGAGGAAATCAAAAAATACCTAGAAACAAATGAAAATGGAGACACAACGACCCAAAACCTATGGGATGCAGCAAAAGCAGTTCTACGGGGGAAGTTTATAGCAATACAAGCCCACCTTAAGAAGCAGGAAACATCTCGAATAAACAACCTAACCTTGCACCTCAAGCAATTAGAGAAAGAAGAACAAAAAAACCCCAAAGCTAGCAGAAGGAAAGAAATCATAAAAATCAGATCAGAAATAAATGAAAAAGAAATGAAGGAAACAATAGCAAAGATCAATAAAACTAAAAGCTGGTTCTTTGAGAAGATAAACAAAATAGATAAACCACTAGCCAGACTCATCAAGAAAAAAAGGGAGAAGACTCAAATCAATAGAATTAGAAATGAAAAAGGAGAAGTAACAACTGACACTGCAGAAATAAAAAAAATCATGAGAGATTACTACAAGCAACTCTATGCCAATAAAATGGACAATCTGGAAGAAATGGACAAATTCTTAGAAATGCACAACCTGCCAAGACTGAATCAGGAAGAAATAGAAAATATGAACAGACCAATCACAAGCACTGAAATTGAAACTGTGATTAAAAACCTTCCAACAAACAAAAGCCCAGGACCAGATGGCTTCACAAGTGAATTCTATCAAACGTTTAGAGAAGAGCTAACACCTATCCTTCTCAAACTCTTCCAAAATATAGCAGAGGGAGGAACACTCCCAAATTCCTTCTACGAAGCCACCATCACCTTGATACCAAAACCAGACAAGGATGTCACAAAGAAAGAAAACTACAGGCCAATATCACTGATGAACATAGATGCAAAAATCCTCAACAAAATACTAGCAAACAGAATCCAACAGCACATTAAAAGGATCATACACCATGATCAAGTGGGGTTTATTCCAGGAATGCAAGGATTCTTCAATATACGCAAATCTATCAATGTGATAAACCATATTAACAAATTGAAGGAGAAAAACCATATGATCATCTCAATAGATGCAGAGAAAGCTTTCGACAAAATTCAACACCCATTTATGATAAAAACCCTCCAGAAAGTAGGCATAGAGGGAACTTTCCTAAACATAATAAAAGCCATATATGACAAGCCCACAGCAAACATCATCCTCAATGGTGAAAAACTGAAAGCATTTCCACTAAGATCAGGAACAAGACAAGGTTGCCCACTCTCACCACTCTTATTCAACATAGTTTTGGAAGTTTTAGCCACAGCAATCAGAGAAGAAAAGGAAATAAAAGGAATCCTAATCGGAAAAGAAGAAGTAAAGCTGTCACTGTTTGCAGATGACATGATACTATACATAGAGAATCCTAGAGATGCTACCAGAAAACTACTAGAGCTAATCAATGAATTTGGTAAAGTAGCAGGATACAAAATTAATGCACAGAAATCTCTGGCATTCCTATATACTAATGATGAAAAATCTGAAAGTGAAATCAAGAAAACACTCCCATTTACCATTGCAACAAAAAGAATAAAATATCTAGGAATAAACCTACCTAAGGATACGAAAGACCTGTATGCAGAAAATTATAAGACACTGATGAAAGAAATTAAAGATGATACAAATAGATGGAGAGATATACCATGTTCTTGGATGGGAAGAATCAACATTGTGAAAATGACTCTACTACCCAAAGCAATCTACAGATTCAATGCAATCCCTATCAAACTACCACTGGCATTTTTCACAGAACTAGAACAAAAAATTTCACAATTTGTATGGAAACACAAAAGACCCCGAATAGCCAAAGCAATCTTGAGAACGAAAAAAGGAGCTGGAGGAATAAGGCTCCCTGACTTTAGACTATATTACAAAGCAACAGTAATCAAGACAGTATGGTACTGGCACAAAAACAGAAAGATAGATCAGTGGAACAGGATAGAAAGCCCAGAGATAAACCCACGCACATATGGACATCTTATCTTTGATAAAGGAGGCAGGAATGTACAGTGGAGAAAGGACAGCCTCTTCAATAAATGGTGCTGGGAAAACTGGACAGGTACATGTAAAAGTATGAGATTAGATCACTCCCTAACACCATACACAAAAATAAGCTCAAAATGGATTAAAGACCTAAATGTAAGGCCAGAAACTATCAAACTCTTAGAAGAAAACATAGGAAGAACACTCTATGACATAAATCACAGCAAGATACTTTCTGACCCACCTCCTAGAGTAATGGAAATAAAAACAAAAATAAACAAATGGGACCTAATGAAACTTCAAAGCTTTTGCACAGCAAAGGAAACCATAACCAAGACCAAAAGACAACCCTCAGAATGGGAGAAAACATTTGCAAATGAAGCAACTGACAAAGGATTAATCTCCAAAATTTACAAGCAGCTCATGCAGCTCAATAACAAAAAAACAAACAACCCCATCCAAAAATGGGCAGAAGACCTAAATAGACATTTCTCCAAAGAAGATATACAGAATGCCAACAAACACATGAAAGAATGCTCAACATCATTAATCATTAGAGAAATGCAAATCAAAACTACAATGAGATATCATCTCACACCAGTCAGAATGGCCATCATCAAAAAATCTAGAAACAATAAATGCTGGAGAGGGTGTGGAGAAAAGGGGACACTCTTGCACTGCTGGTGGGAATGTGAATTGGTTCAGCCACTGTGGAGAACAGTATGGAGGTTCCTTAAAAAACTACAAATAGAATTACCATATGACCCAGCAATCCCACTACTTGGCATATACCCTGAGAAAACCAAAATTCAAAAAGAGTCATGTACCAAAATGTTCATTGCAGCTCTATTTACAATAGCCAGGACATGGAAACAACCTAAGCGCCCATCATCGGATGAATGGATAAAGAAGATGTGGCACATATACACAATGGAATATTACTCAGCCTTAAAAAGAAATGAAATTGAGCTATTTGTAATGAGATGGATAGACCTAGAGTCTGTCATACAGAGTGAAGTAAGTCAGAAAGAAAAAGACAAATACCGTATGCTAACACATATATATGGAATTTAAGGGGAAAAAATGTCATGAAGAACCTAGGGGTAAGATAGGAATAAAGACGCAGACCTACTGGAGAACGGACTTGAGGGTATGGGGAGGGGGAGGGGTGAGTTTTGACAGGGCGAGAGAGAGTCATGGACATATACACACTAACAAACGTAGTAAGGTAGATAGCTGGGGGGAAGCAGCCGCAAGGCACAGGGATATTAGCTCGGTGCTTTGTGACAGCCTGGAAGGGTGGGATGGGGAGAGTGGGAGGGAGGGAGACGCAAGAGGGAAGACATATGGGAACATATGTATATGTATAGCTGATTCACTTTGTTATAAAGCAGAAACTAACACACCATTGTAAAGCAATTATACCCCAATAAAGATGTTTAAAAAAAAAAAAAAAACTCCAAGTGTTTGGACCATATTTCTATTTGATTTCTTAGTTTTGATTTGTGATATTCCTTTGTCAATGCAACTGTTCTATTAGAGTTTTCTTTTAAATTCAGGTTGAAATATTGCATTACAATCTTCTGTTTGTGATGATCGTTTTCTGTTTTCTTTGGCTCCTAAGAAGCTTGGCTTTATGCTGTGTTTTTTTTTTTTTCTTTTTTTCTTGAAGTGTATTTTTTTAGTTTGTTGTACTAGCTTGTACTTCTAGGATTTCTGTTATTTTAGAGCTCTAGGACTGAGTATAGAGTCTTATAAGGTCTGGGGGAAAAGTAAGAAGTCTTGTTAATTGCTATTCTCATCTTTTTCACTTCTCAGCTTGGAAACTGAAGAGTACTCAATTATGCTCAACTGACACTGAAATATAAAAGAGCAAATAAAAAATTCACAATGACCTTTGAGAGTATGGCAGACAGAAAGTGGCAAATATGTAGCTTTTGTTTCTAATCCAAATGAAAGGGTCACAGAGCACAGAAAATTGCTAATGTCATATATGACTACAAATCATAGCTCTTCAAAGAAATCACATCAAAGTCAGCTTTTCATGCTTTAAAAAAATCCTGGTCTATGAACTATTATTAACATCTAATGGCAAATCATTGTAGGTCACATCATGGTGCAGAACTATAGAACCTCAAGTGTGAGTTTTATATATTTTATGTTTTTATAGTGTATGATAGAGTTACTTTATGAGTTGATATTTCAAGCAGCTTTTGTGCTTACATAGATTTAAGGAGGTTATAGAAAGAGCTTATATGACTCTGACCTTCTAAGTGAATGTATATCAAAGACACAGTGACTCTGATGTTACCTCTTGTCATAGAGCACGAAGTGAACATGCGTAAAAAGGGCTTTACTTGCATCTATGCAAAAAGCCAAGCTAATTTTTAAGTGTAAGTTAAAGGCATGTTTCAGTTAATAACTGAGTAAACAAGTGACTGAATATGTGAAAGCAAAAAGTAGAAGCCTTCTGACTTTCTAAGTGAATGTATATCAAAGACACAGTGACTCTGAAGTTACCTCTTGTCATAGAGCACGAAGTGAACATGCGTAAAAAAGGCTTTACTTGCATCTATGCAAAAAGCCAAGCTAATTTTTAAGTGTAAGTTAAAGGCATGTTTCAGTTAATAGCTGAGTAAACAAGTGACTGAATATGTGGAAGCAAAAAGTAGAAGCAGAGGAAAGTCAATGACCAAAGAGAAAATTTCCATTGTTATTTCTCCCTTTCCAGATATTATATAGTTACATTATCTTAGATATTTAAATATCTTAGATATTCAGTTATTCAGGTAGCTATTATTCTGTTTCTTCAAATGAAGTTTAGAATTAATGCAAACAATCTGTGTAAAATTATGTAGATTATATAGTCATACAAAGGTCTACAAACATTTCAACCCTGAAGGCAATTCTAAGTTAGACAATGATGTGGACTAAATACATTTACATGGTTCTATGTTTTTACTATGTGAAATAAAATTAAAATGCCCATTTTTTAGTTATTTAGAAAAATCATAATTGAGGTATAATTTCAGATGAGTTTTTTTAAAAATCGTATTTAATATATGAAATTTAAATAATAACATGATGATACGACCAAAAAACATTGCAAGTTGAGAAAGAGTCAGAGGAGAATTTCAAATTGTAAAAGTGTTTACGTGCTTTGTGTGTTTAAGTTAAAGGCAAAAGGGTAGACTTTGATCATGAAGACTTTGGAAAACTGCCCAAATTATCTAAGCCTTAGTTTCTAGATACATGCAGTCTTTAGTTAGCTATTGCTACCTGACAAACCACCCACAATTCAATGGCTTAAACAGTAAGCATATATCATTGCTTATGAGTCTATTGGTTAACTGGATGCTTCTGTCTTAATTGCTTTCACTCATGTGTCTGCAGGTGGTTAATCAGGTGGTGGATGGGTGGCTGGTCTTGGGGGTTCTCACTTGGGGTAGCTGGACCCATTCATCTCTTCATGCTGTCTTTATTCTCCAGCAGGCTGGCCTAAATTTGTTCCCATGGTGGTAGTGGCAGGGTTACAGGAGAGTGAGTGGAATTGCCCAGATTCTTTTAATACCTAGGCTTGAAACTGGCACACTGCCACTTCCATGACATTTGATTAGCAAAAGCAAGTCAAATTGAAGAGATGGGGAAATAGGTTCTACCTATTGATGAGAGGAGCTGCAAAGTCACATTTCAAAGAGCACAGATATTAACAGGGATGAAAAATTTGGCCATTCTCACAGTTAACCTAAAAGAAAGAAAAAAAGCGAGAAAGAGATGAAAAACACATTGATTAGTGTTTCTCAAACTTTAATGTGAAAAAGAACTGTCTTGGATGTTCATTAAAATGCAAATCCCTGGGCCAAATCCCCTGATATTATGCTTCTGGGCCTAGGATGTGGCCCAGAAATCTTTAGTTAAATAAAATCATCTCACTTCTCAATGATACTGATAGAAATGATCTAATAACTATCCTTTGAGAAATAAATTAAATGATGGAGGGAGACCTTTGATACTGGAATAATGAATGTTGAGTCATTACAGGAGAAAATGGTGAAGCAGGGGAAGCCTGCTCAAGGATTATTCTTTCCATTTGTTACTGTATTCACTTTTAGTGTTCAAAGGGCTTCTATATACATTATCTAAGACCCAATAAGCCTGTGAAATAGGAGGAATGAGATATATTTTGTTACAGCTATCTAGTGGAATTTATGGGACTTTAACACCAGTCTTCTGTCATATAACACATTTCTAATCACAATTTTAATTTTGTGATTCAGATGAGGAAATAAAGATGGTGAAATTGAAAAAAAAAACCTATTGCATTTATTCAAAGTTTCCCGCAATGCAGGAGAATTTGACATGTGAAATATTGTGCTTATTGAAAATTAATTTGGAGAAATTGATTAATTTGGAGGGAAGGAATCTTTCTAATTCAAAAATGAAGGAAAAAAATTTAAATTGTCAGCAATGACTCAAATTCTACCCTGGGAGATAATAATATTAGCAAGCTATAATATTTAAGAAATGTGATTATTATTAAAGTACACTTATTAAGCTTTTGCCCAGTTTTTATGGCATTTAACTGTGTTTTAGTTGTTATTTCGCACAGACGAAACAATTGAATCAAGTATTTTCATCATGGGGAGTTAAATTGAGAATTGTACTATGAGATATTCAGGCACATTTCACGTGCTTTATTTATGACGAGGTCACTGAAGCTACTCATGAATTTCTTTAAAAAATAATATAAGTGAAACTGCATTGTGATAAGTACCAAATATGATCTGAAGTTGAAATATAGGTCAATCACTGAAGAATTCAGACCTTTTTCTCTTTAATATTTAAGGGTCGAAGGACAAACTCACTTGGCAAAAGTCTAAGGACATGCAAATTTGAGCTAAACATTGTTGCTAAAAGCAAATGAAAAATTGTGAATGCTAAAGAGAAGCATTGTCTTTTTCAAAATTAGTAAACCGTTAGCTTCAATGAATCCGGAGAAAAAGCTACAAACATTAAGGAAGAAGATTTTACATAAAAGCCAAAGGATATTTGAACTGCTAAGAAAAAAATATTGCAATGATATTGATTTTTCTATTGCCGTGGAGACAGAAACTGGAAATGTAAAAAGTGATTCACACTCCTGATAATGGGCTAAGAAAGGGCAACTGAAAAGTAAGATGAAAAATGAGGAGAATGTGTAAGAAGTGAAATCTTGTTGGCTGGAAGAAATGTCAAAGACAGATTGCTTTTTTCTTAAGGTAACAACAAAGGTAGTCTAAGGACTTATTGACTATTTTCAACTAAAATTGGATGCTGATTTAGACATATTTTTGCTCAAGTAATTGTGAGTCTTAACAAGTTCTTTGAAACTTCTGTATCTCAGTGTCTAAATCTACAAAAAGGACACAGGAACCTCCAGTTCTAAAATTCAGAGATTCCATTTTGATCAGAATTGTGTAACCCTATCTTCTTAAGAAATAAGCTAATAAATAACCCAATGATAAACATATTGGTGGAACATGACACATATTTCTCTGAGATTGGTTCAGTGGTCATTTTTTTTAAATAAATTTATTTATTCATTTATTATTTATTTTTTGGCTGCATTGGGTCTTTGTTGCTGCGCGCGGGCTTTCTCTAGTTGCGGGGAGCAGGGGCTACTCTCTGTTGTGGTGCGTGGGCTTCTCATTGCGGTGGCTTCTCTTGTGGAGCTCGGGCTCTAGGCATGCAGGCTTCAGTAGTTGTGGAACGTGGGCTCAGTAGTTGTGGCTCGCAGGCTCTAGAGCACAGGCTCAGTAGTTGTGACGCATGGGCTTAGTTGCTCCGCGGCATGTGGGATCTTCCTGGACCAGGGCTTGAACCCGTGTCGCCTGCATTGGCAGGCAGATTCTTAACCACTGTGCCACCAGGGAAGCGCTCAGTGGTCATTCTTAACACCCTTATTTAACTTTTCAGTCTCTTTACTGTTTTAATAGTGAGATCTTATCCTGTCTTAGAAGTTTTTATTAGTTTGCTAGGGCTGCCATAACAAAATACCACAATCTGAGTGACCTAAACAACAAAGATTTATTTTCTCACAGTTCTGGAGGATGGGAACATCAAGGTACTGGAAGATTCAGCATTTGGAGAGAGCTCATTTCCTGGTTCATAGACACATGTCTTTTTTGGTTAAACAACTAAGAGTGAGATTTCTGGGTTATATGGAAGTGTATGCTTAACTTCATAAGAAACACTATTTCCTGAAGTGTTTGCACCATTTCATGTTTCTGTCTTCTGTGATGTGAGTCCCAGTTATTCCATATTCTTGCTAACATGTAGCATGGTCAGTCTTTTTAATTTTAGACACTCTGATGTGTGTGGTGATATTGTAGTTTTAATATGCATTTCTCCAACAGTTGATTACTTTGAACATTATTTTTTCATGTCCTTATTTGCCAAATGTACATTTTCTTAGGTTAAGTGTCTATTCAAAGTTTTGCCCATTTTTAATTGGGTATGTTTGTTTTGTTTTATTTTGTTTTCTTGTTATAGAGTTTTATAATTCTTTACATATATAGGATATAAGACATTTTTCAAGATATGTGATTTGCAAATATTTCTACCATTCTGTATCTCTTAATAGTATCTTTCCAAGAGCAGAGGTTTTTAATTTTGATGAAGTCAAATTTATCAGCTTTTTATTTTACAGCTCATGATTTTAATGTCTTATCTAAGAAATATTTGCTTAACCCAAGACCATAAAGATCAAATCTGAATCTCTTTACTTGACTATATGTGTTTTTTTAAAAATTGAGATTTGATATGGTGAATACATTGATTGATTTTCAAATATTGAACAAGGCTTGTACTCTAGGATTAAAAAAAAATGAAATTCTTCTGCTAACAAAAAGTTACTCGAGTGAAATATGATAAAATGTGTCCATGGAACAGAAGGCTGAATCAGCTGTGGTAAATTATGAATGAGGCAGAACCATTGTTCTCTTGTTAAATTATCTAAACTTACAAATTTGTCTCAATGTTTAAAGAAAACAACACAATTCAATCACGCTGAGTTTTTTGGAGAGGGTCTCAGCAAAGAAATATAAGCTGAGCTAGGCTACCATCAGGAGGTATTTTCCTATGGACCTTGATTTTATTATTTTTTTCTACTGTCTGTCACTGAGTTAGAAAATAGAACTCAGTACCTCAGTACCCCTGTACATGTATTTTCATTCCATTATGTCTCCCAGATAATGCACTGTCTACAATAAAAAATTTTCAATATTTTTCTTTAGTCATTTAATTTCTCCTTTTGAAAGAGTTAATTAATTAATAGTTAATTATAGTTGATTTATGCATCTAAGAAAATAGAAGTAGTTAATTGGTATGTTGGCATATTGCACACAAAAAGTTTTGATATAATTTAGTTATTATGAAATGACTTTTAGATTGTTAGACTACACATTTAAAAATGCAAATGAACTGTGTGATGCAGTGGGTTTGGAAAAAAATGGGTTTCAGAGAAAATTGATGTGAATTATTTTAATAAATTATCATTCACTGGTAAAGTATTTTCATATGCTTATTAAGCAGCTGAGTTAGCAAAAATGATTACTGGGTTGCAATTCATAAAATTAGGTGAGTACACATAGTCTTAAACCAGGGTTCAATGGGTGGAGAGGAAGATTTGAAGAATTCCCAGAGTCAGGCCCCCACATCAGGAGAAGAGGTTAGCAGAAAACAGAAAGAAGAGAGAGACCCACCAGCCTGCTGGTCAGAAGGTTGGAGACGGACAGCATCTCTCTGCTATGCAGCCCCCAGAAAGACCTGATAGAGTCCTGACACTCGGTACGATTGATGAACAATTATGCAAATTGCCTACATTTGTTAATGGCACTCAGCATTGCCTAGACATCTTGCAATGTTATACTTTTTTCACATTCCCAAACTTCAGCCTTCCACACACAATATCATTTGATGATCCTGCCTCATACTTCATTGAACAAAATAGGTACAATTAAACAGCAACCTCTATGTTTTCTCACCTTCCAAACCTCCACATCCTCCTTTCTGTCTATTCATTTTCATCTGTTTTTCTCTGATTTACACACAGGCATGATCCCTTTCTATAAAAGACCAATCCCTTCCCTTGTTGTATTTATCACTGTCTTTCAATACACACGTGTGTGTGTGTGTATATATATATATATATATATATAGAGAGAGAGAGAGAGAGAGAGAGAGGGAGAGAGAGAGAGAGAAGGGAAGAGAAAAGAAAGAAAGAAAGAAGAAAGAAAGAGAGAAAGAAAGAGAAAAAGAAAGAGAGGAAGAAAGAAAGAGAGGAAGAGAGAGAGAAGAGAAAAAGGAAGAGAGAAAGAGAAAGAAAGAGAGAGAGGAGGAGAAAGGAGAAGAGAAGAGAGAGATTTCAAGGAATTGACTCACACAACTGTGAACTGACAAATCTAGAAATTAAATTAAAGGGCAAATGGACTGAAAACTCCAGCCAGAATTCCTTCGTCTTCAGGGATCCTGTCTTTGCTCTTAATGTCTTCAGGGGATTGGATTGGATGAGGCCCATCCACATTATGGAGGGTAATCTGCATCACTCAAAATCTACTGATTTAAATGTTGATCACATCTTAAAAATTACCATCACAGCAACATCTAGATTTGTTTGGATCAAACAACATCCAGATTTTGATGAAACATCTGGACATGATTACTTAGTCAAGTTAATACCAAAAAGTAACCATCACAGTCAGTTAGGTCAATCAAATTGGTCAATGATGTTCAGGGCTTCTAAATACTTGGTAATTTTCTGTCTTGTATCAGTTAATGAGAATATAGAGTCTCCAAGTATAATTGTGCTTTTTAGTATTTTTCCTCTTACGCTATCAATTTTAGTAAATGCATTTTGATCTTCTGTTTTTAGGGGCGTGCATTGAAGATATTTACGTTCCTTTGGTGAACTTATCCTTTGATCAATTTGCAATGTCTCTCTTTACCCCAGACAATTTTCCTTATTCTAAAATGTACTTTGATATCAAAATCACTGTAGCAGAGTTCTTATAATTCATGTTTCTATAGTATAATTTTTTATATCACTTTACTTCTAACTAATCCAATCATTATATTTAAAATGATCATATTGGAGGCAACATGTAACTGACTTTTTTTTTTCCAATATGACAATTTCTATATTTTAACTGGTGTTATTGTTGATTTGGTCAGATTTATGTCTACCATGTTACTGCTTGTTTTCTGTTTGTCCCCTCTGTTTTTTATTCTATTTGTCATTTCTATTCTAGTATATATAATTTATGTATTCTAGTATGCCATTATACTTTATATATATAGTTTTTTGCTTATATCACTTTATTCTGTATTTAATGATTGCTTTAGCGATTATTATATGTGATCCTATCTTTCAATAGTCTAATGACTTAATATTTTACCACTGTAAGAAAAACCTAGAAGTCTTATAACCAAATAGGTCCTTTGACCCTTTTGTTATATTTTTGTGTGTTGCATCTTTATACATTGAACCTCCTTAAAAAAATCATGTAATTTTTGTTTCCAACTACCATACATATTTTAAAGTATTTAAGAGAAGAAATATCGTTTTATTACATTTATCCAGTTATTACTTCTCCTCTTATTCTCTTCATCCTGATGTTCCAAATTTCACTGTGGTAAATTTCCTTTCAGCCTGAAGAACTTCCTTTAGCATTTTTTTAGAAAATGTCTTCTATTGACATAAGAATGCTTCATTTTACTTTCATTCCTGAAGAATTTTTCTTGCAGAATGTAACTTTCTGTGTTAATAGTTATTTCCTTTTAGCATGTTGAAGCTGTTGTTCCACTTCCTTCCTGCTTCCACCATTTATGATTCCAACAGTTACCTCAAATGTAGCTCCCTTATATGTAATGTGTCATATTTTTCTGGCCAGTTTCAAAATTTCTTATTCATCTTTGGTTTTCAGAAGTTTGATTATGACTTGCCTGAGTATGGTTTCCTTTGACTTCGTCCTGTTTGGGATCCACCATGCTTCTTAAATCTGTAACTTTCTTTCACCAAATTTAAAAAATTAAAAAGACATTATTTATTTAAACACATTTTTCTGTACCAGTATCTTTTCCTTTAATTCTGTACTAGTATTAGATGTTTTGATATTGTCGCAACAGGTCTGCTCATATTTTTTGTCATTTTTTCTTTTTTTTCTTCAGAATGTATAATTTCTATTGATCTGTCTTTAAGTTCACTAACGCTTTCCTCTATCATTTCATTCTGCTACTGAGTCCCTACAGTGAATATTATAATTTCAGATTGTATAATTTTTCATTCTAAAATTTCTATTTTCAATCACCTATTTCTCACCTGTTTCTCATCCACTTCAAGGATGTTCACCTTTAACTTAGGGAGAATGATTATAATGACTGCTTTATAGTCTCTGTCTGAACATCCTCTCTGAGTTATCTCAGGGTTGACATCTACTAATTGTTTACTCTTTTGAGAAATGGTCAAATTTTCCTTTATTTTTCTGTATGTCAAATAATTTTTGTATATTATATATTTTATATATTCAGGACATTTTGAATAATATGTTATAATATTCTGGGTTCTGTTAAAATTCTCTGAAGAATGTTGATGTTTGTTTGTTTGTTTTGCTTAGCAGTAATCAACCCAGTTAGTTTCAGACAGCACATTATGTTTCCCTTCTGTGGATCAGTTCAGTTTTCAAAGCTTTTATTGTATTGTTTGAGTCTTCTCAGTGTATGTACCACTCAGAGGTTAATCTTGAATGTGGGCAGTGGTTTATGACATAGTTTAGTTCTAGCTGCCTTTGTTAACCTTCTTTGGTTTTGTTTAGTACATTAATGGCTCAATAGTCAGCTCAGGATGTATGTCAATTCATCCATTAAACTTAAGAGATCGCTTTTTCTAACTCTCCCTTCTCTGGGATGTGCCTTGTATTCTTTGGCTCCTAAGGGATCCTTACTCCATTCTTCTGGCCAGAATGCCAATTTGTTTATTTTTAAGAAGTTTAAGTCCTCCATAGTTTCGTGCAATTCCTTGCAAATGAGGCCATCTCCCTTATGTGTCATTATGATTTTTACTTCAGTTCCCAACTCCCTTACTATTGTTTACTTTTCAGAATCCTCAGTATTTTCTTTTTAAAGCTCAAGCAAGTGTTTTATATGTTTTGAAGTTTTTCAAAACTTTATACTTTTCATTTACCCTTCTTCAAAAATTTAAAAATTTTAATGTCAAATCTACAGATCTTTTCCTTGCATATTTTAAAACACCTCCAGTGATTTGAAAATGTTTTATTATTCTATCTTTTTCAATTTTCATGAATTATGTTGACTGATTTTTTTTCTTTAGCTAGAAGGTAGGCTTCAGTTTATGGCATAAACAAGAATACAACAAAACAAAACATATGAAGTAACCATTTTGATGTACACAGTGACTATTTAGACAAAGGAAACACAAGATAAGCTACATGATCACTCCTCTGGACAGGGAGCCCTTTTCAGGCCAGAACACAGGAAGGAAATATACCAGCAGAACAGAACAATTTCACTGAACTAATGGAGGAGAGATCAGAATTCCTGGCTGCTGAATTGTTTGGAATTTGCTAGAAACAATGCAGTCGTACAGAGTCAGTGTCCGGAAATCTGCATTCAAGTCCCCAATGCATTTGCCAAGCACAGTGCTGCACACTTGCAGCGGGTGGCTCCGTGAGGCTGAGGGCTGAGTGGAGGTGGGGACGTCCTCAAGGCCAGGAAGTTGTGAGCTTCTGGCTTCGCTCATCACTCTGGAAGATTGTAGAACGCTCCCCCATTGAGTTAGAACCAAGCCCTAGAATAAAGGACAAACTCTAGGGCTAGACACTAAACTTAAATAGACTAGACTTAAAAAGATCAAGTGGATCAATCTGTAATTTAACTAATTTCTGCGTAACTTTAAAATGAAGTAAATGTAAACCTAAACTGGTACAATATATGATTTATAATTTCTATCAGGCAATCATAAAAGTCCTAGACCTTTAACAAAGGGTGAAAATATGACCCATAATTAACAACTGTAGTAGTTAATAGAAACCACACGACCCACATATTGAAATTATAAGGACAGAAATTACAAAATTATATATATTATATTAATGTTATATAATATAAATATATTCATGGAATGAAACATAATACGTATATATTAATAGACACATATATACTGTATATTATAATGTATTATGAATATACTCAAGAACTTAAAATATAGACCTTATTCACAAAGAGATAATCTCAGGAGAGAAATGGAAATGATAATGAAGAACTAGGAAAAAATTTTAGAACTGCAAATTCTGAAACTGAAAGGGTGCTGATATAATCCTAATTATAGTGTTTGTTGTGGTCCTAAAAAACTAGAAATAAAACCTAAATGTCACAATGAAAGAAGAGTTAAATGATTAAATTTTGATATTTCCATACAGTATACCAAAATAATTAATTAACATTCCAAAATAATTTTAATACGTGGAAATAATTATAATCTGTAGAAGCATGTTGCAAAGTTTTACACATTTATACAGAGTGTTATTCACTCTCTATTTGTTTTGTATGTGTAACCACAGGGGCAGAAATCCTGTCATTTTTGTTCATCGTCAAGTACCCAGCCATCCAGACCAGCTCACCTGAAAAACAGTTAGAAATATTTGTTGAATAAATGAGTGAATGAGTGGCAGAGCTTCAGACTTGTTTGAATGGTCAGCCAGGGAAGGCCTATTATGCAAAGCCAAAACCTAGTTTGGAAAACTTAGGATGGGGACATTTGGACAGATGCCTCTGCGGACATTGACTCTGCAGGCTCCCTGAACTCATGGGCTTGCAGAAGCAGCCCATACTTCCTTAGTGAGTGATCGAATTTCAGCTGTGCGGAAGAACACTGCAGAAACCTCCCCTGTTCAAAGCAATGGGTACTTCCCTGGAGAATGGCCTCTATCTCCTCTCCTGGAGACCAATCACTGCCAGACCAATAACTAAGGGGAAATCCCAGTATCACTAAGTGAGGAATGTTCTGAACCTGATAAAGAGGAAAGAGACTGTATACTTCAAAAGCTGCAAGAATTATCCTGCATGTACTGACAGGAGCCAAACTCCCGTGATTGGAGTTTGAGCATATTTAATCAAGAGGCCAGAATACAAGACCAGATAAGCAAGAATTCTTTGATTTTGAAGCACTTTCTTACAGCATGTGACTTTACACCCTGAAAAGAACCCCAAAGACCGGAGCAAACTGACTGCTGGAGTTTCCTATGGAAGTCTGGAATAACTATCATAACTGATGGCCAACTCTGAATGAAGTGGAAATGCTTGAGTTGCCCCAGCAAACATCAGAGAACAAGTAAAGAGGCTGAGGGAAATGGGCATGCTGGAATGGACATATTATATCAGGTCAGGATGCCCGCCAGAGTTTACATTCCAAGGAAAGGTCTGAAAGACATAACTCTTCATCAAGCCCATCAGGAGTGTGCTGGGAAGAAGGGAACCAGCTGCACTAAATTCAGTGGGGGCTCTTCTCTGCAAGCCGAGGCTGACAGCGGATGAGGCCATCACAGAGTCGGGCTCAGTAATATCCATGGGAATGGAGAAGTCTCAAAGAAAGTACTACCCAAGTGGTGGTAGTACTTAACTGCCAATAACCAAGAGGCACCGTTAGCATAAGGAGGGCGGATTTGGAGGTGCAGCCAAGGGCTTTGATTCACAGCGGGCTGTGGAGGTGGTTAGTAGAGAATAGCCGCTAGGGGTAGAAGAGAGAAGCAGCCAAAGAGGAAGAATGCAGGCAGCGGAGGGTGGTTGGTTCACAGACTGGTTCTTAGACTCCTAGGTGCTCCCTGGGTGGGCTAAGGTGCATCTCTAAACTACTCTTTAATTTTACTCCAATATATATGTTAATACACATCTGGGAGGCTTCAGGCATGGCGGTCCATACCCTTCATGACTTTGTATCAAAGGAGTCCATGACCATAGAAATGAGCAATAGCTAAGTAGGTAGATATCTCACTAGCAAGCTAAATTTTATCACGTAATAGAGAAAACTAGATATTTTTATAGTTTTGCCCATTACAGTGAAAAATAACACAAGGTTATGTTTGATGGTCATTACTGATTAATGATTTTCTGGAGATGCTACTCAATAAAATTAGAAAAACAAAAGAGACTTATCTTTTCTAAATAATAGGAGAAGGTGATATAGGTGATAGAAGAAATATAATTATTATTGAAGATGATGTGATTGTTGTCTGAAATATTCAAGAGAATTAACTGGTAGAAACAATTAACTTTTAGGAAGGTAGCCAGAGAGTATACATTTTCCCTTTATAAAATTTGTGTTTTATCAGGGCTATTTCTCAAATTTAGTTTATATCGATTGAAATAAACATATTTGTTAGAATTATCATGGAGCTGCGTATTCTACTGTAACTTTCTACATTGCTTGTTTATATTTAATTTTTGAGTTGGGGTGAATATTAAACATTAATAAATACCCTTTTGGCATGTGTTAAGTTGATCAAATATGATAATATATTTGTTCTCCTTTGAATTTGTATTAGTTATAAATACCATATATCAATCAATCTATGAAGTCCTAGAATAAACTCAATTTGGAATAAATTAAATTTTTGAATGTCCTGATGGCTCCAGTTACTATTATATGATTTTAAATTTTGCATCAGTATTAATAAATAAGAGTGGGTTGGAATATTCTTGTTCTTTATATTTTTCAGATTTTAGTATCACTAATATGATGGCTATATAAAAACAATTGCCCATTTTTAATTTGTTCTCTTGGTCAAATTTTAATGTGTATCAGATTCACCTGGGACGCTCGGCAAGAATGTGGATTACCTGGCTCAACATCCAAAGAGTTTATATTAGTAGGTCTTACGTTAGCCATGGCAATCTGCATCTTTAATCAGCAACCTAAGAAATGTAATGCAAGTGGCTCATAGACAATGTTTAGAGAAGCAGTATAGGGTTGTAGTTTAAGAAATGTCAAATGATCGTATGGTAGTTCTATTTGTAGTTTTTTAAGAAACCTCCATACTGTTCTCCATAGTGGCTGGATCAATTTACATTCCCACCAACAGTGCAAGAGGGTTCCCTTTTCGCCACACCCTCTCCACCATTTTTTTTTTTGCTGCGGTACGCGGGCCTCTCACTGTTGTGGCCTCTCCCGTTGCGCAGCACAGTCTCCGGACGCGCAGGCTCAGCGGCCATGGCTCACGCGCCCAGCCACTCGGCAGCATGTGGGATCTTCCCGGACTGGGGCACGAACCCGTGTCCCCTGTATCGGCAGGAGGACTCTCAACCACTGCGTCACCAGGGAAGCCCTCCAGCATTTATTGTTTGTAGATTTTTTGATGATGGCCATTCTGACTGGTGTGAGGTGATACCTCCTTGCAGTTTTGATTTGCATTTCTCTAATGATTAGTGATGACCCAGCAATCCCACTACTGGGCACATACCCTGAGAAAACCATAATTCAAAAAGAGTCATGCACCACAATGTTCATTGCAGCACTATTTACAATAGCCAGGACATGGAAGCAACCTAATTGTCCATCGACGGATGAGTGGATAAAGGAGATGTGGCACATATATATATACAATGGAATCTTACTCAGCCGTAAAAAGAAACGAAATTGAGTTATTTGTAGTGAGGTGGATGGACCTAGATAGAGTCTGTCATACAGAGTGAAATAAGTCAGAAAGAGAAAAAGAAATACCATATCCTAACACACATATATGGAATCTTAAAAAAAAAAAATGATTCTGACAAACCTTGGGGCAGGACAGGAATAAAGATGCAGACGTAGAGAATGGACTTGAGGACACGGGGAGGGGAAAGGGTAAGCTGGGACAAAGTGAGAGAGTAGCATGGACATATATACACTACCAAATGTAAAATAAATAGCTAGTGGGAAGCAGCTGCATAGCACAGGGAGATCAGCTCTGTGCTTTGTGACCACCTAGAGGGGTTGGATAGAAGGGTGGGAGGGAGATGAAAGAGGGAGGAGATATGGGGATATGTGTATAAGTGTAGCTGATTCACTTTGTTATACAGCAGAAACTAACCCAGCACTGTAAAGCAATTATACTCCAATAAAGATGCTAAAAAAAAAGAAATGTCAAATGATGTATTCTTTAAAGTTAGAGTTCATTTTGAGACTGAGTATGGGAATTCCTTAAAGGGCAGCTGAACAATGATTCCATGTCTCTGTCTTATTCATACATGTGTCTTTACGAGTCCATTTTAGTCATTTTTTTTACTAAATATTTTTTCAGGCATTCAATTGTATAAATCGGTGTGCAAAGTATTCTCTCACATTTCTACTTTTTATGTTTATAACTAGTTTTCCCCCTGTTAGTCCTAAATTTGGAAATATGTGCTTTTCCTCTTTTTACCCTAGTGTAGCTAATGGTTTAGTAATTTCAATGGTTCTTTTTAAAAACTAGCTCTTAAATATATTTATCTTTTCTTCAGGTAATTCAGTACTTCAAATTCTTCAGGTAGCTTTTCTTCAGGTACCTCAGGGATCCAGTTAAAGATCATGCTATATTCTTTCTTTACTTGGTGTATAATGAGAAAATCTAAAGAAGGAAAATTTTTAATTTAATGTATTCAGTATCCCAATCCATCTCTATCATAGGTAGCTTATGCCAATAAAAGTTACTACAATATTGACAAAATATTTCAATGTTGGAGACTAAACAAATAGCTGAAAAAATTCAGAAAGAGTTATTTCTCTGTTCTAGTCTTCAATTCAAACAAACAGTGTTATATTTAGTTTTTCCTCCATGACAATGAAAGCATAATCTCCAAGGTGCTAAGTTCCATTACCTTTCCTTATGTATTTCAGATTATTATGCCCTATCTCATTTTGAGTTATGGAAATGAATTTATTTTTAACAACCTATATTTTACAATTTTCTCTGCTTTGTCAGTTAACAATAATTTGAAAATGTCTAATTTGCCATAATTTTATCTTAGTTGTTAGAATTTGTACTTGTTAAATTTAGTCTAATCTACATTAGGTATTTGACAAGAAAACTTTTGACAAAACCATAAGGTTGAAAAATGCTCATAGGAGATGTGAGCCAGAGTGCAGGTGGTTATCAACTGCAATAAAAATCACAATCGCACATTAAATATTCAGGAGTGGGTGAATGGCTTCTCTGTTCTGAGTTCCCAAATCTATTATGTGGGAGAAAGAGAGGTAAGTGAGGAGTCAGGAGACAGATGGTTCCAGTTTCCTACTATTTTGTGAACTAAACTGGGATAAAATACTTGTGCTACATTAATAATGAATGGTTATAAAGCAGTTCTTGCTTCACTTAATTACTGTGAAGACTTTTTAAAGGATGAGTAATAAAACAATTGTATATATGTGTTAAACGTCCTTCATTGAAATACTATTTATTGAGTACACAGTACTTGTATGTACAAGGTACTCTTCTACATGCTGGTGATACATCAGTGAAGAAAACACAAAAAATGCTCTTGTGGAGACTGCATTCTAATGGAACTTGAAATTTATTGTGGACACTAATAACCTGGATTTCTTTCAGCGTCCCATGTTTTTTCCACTTTCTGTGGTTTTTCTTTTCACTTTCTCTTATTTCTTCTGTTGGATTTTTTTTTCTTTTATTTTCTCTCTACTAATTTTGAACATTTTTTTCTGTTCTTTTAGGGATTATCTATATCCAGCTGTGACATTCTTTATGCCATGTCATTTTACTTCCTCTTTACTATAGTGATTAGTGATTTTGTTTGTGTTTCTTCCCCATGAATATTTTCTTTTTCTTGTTTTGAACAAAGATGTATAAAGTTGTGTGTGTGTATGCACGTGTGGATATTTGGGAAACAAATTTAGGTTTCAATCTGTATTTAATCATGCATCTTGAGCTAGAAGTCCAATACAGGGTCAACATAGAATGATCTTACTAAATACGGCTTAGAATGTTACTTTCTTATTTTGAATATTTTAGTTGCTCACCTTTCATATAGAATTAATCTAAATTCCCTTTTCTGGTCCTGGAAGCACTTAATATTATGACTTCTCTTTCAAACCTGATCTCCCATTATTCCAACCCATGGTTATTTTACCTAAACTACATCATTCCTTATCCCTCAATAACTCCCAGGCTCTTTTCCCCTATTTTTCAGTTCATGCTATTTCCTTTACTGAGCATGTTCTTATATTGAAATTCTCCCTCAGATTTACTCATATGCCATTTCTCTTAATTTCCATAATTGTCTTGAATAGTTCAAGGAGAAGCAATATTTTTCTCCTCTGAAATTTTATACAGTAGTTTTGAGTTACTTTATGGAATTAATCTTTGGTTTGTATTATAATTTTCTGCATGGTTGTTTGCTTCATTAGGTTTTGCATATAGGAGACAGATTAAAGGCTTGTTCTTGTCCATTCAACCTTAGTTTTCTGCCTGCTCTTTCCTCATCTTTATAACACTTTCTCTTTTCCTCAATTACTTATGTAAAGATACTCAGTACAGTCAGAATGCAGAGTGTAAGTACCATAGTACCTGAGGAAGTTGCATCGATAAGCAGTGAAAAGATTGAAAATAAGTTTAGAATATCTGTTAAGGAAATTGCAAATTCTTTAAAAAGACATTAGTGCAGGAGTCATTTGAAAATATTCCTGTTTTTACACAATATGTTTTAGCCATTATGTCAAATATTTATGTGACTAATGAAACAGAGAAACAGAAACTAGTTAAGTTACAGTAGTCCCTCTCCCACTGAAGTTAAGCATGTTCAGGGCAGAGATTTGGTCTGGTGTGACCCCTTTTGTCTCCAGCACCTAGAACAATGTCTGAATAATCGAAGATGCTAAGATTTCTGAATGAACATAAACTACTGTAGATCAAAGATTATATTGGCTTTTACCATGATTCTAGTAGTGAAAATGGGCTGAAGAGAATGGAATTGATAGACAAGTAAGTGTAAAACTCGATAGGACTTTACAATTGATTGGGTGTAGATGTTTTTCAAGAGAAAAGGGTTTTAAGGTGATTTCTTAATTTTTGACTTGGGCAATTTGCTAGATATGCCATCAAGTGACAGAGAAAATACTAGAGGGTGGGAACAAGAAGAAATCACTTTTATACAGTTTGTTCTAGTCGTTGTTGAGATGCCTGAAAGATATTCAAGTGGAGAGAAACAGCCAGCACAGATACTGCATAAAAATAACCAGAGATATAGGATAAATTTAAGAGTATGTGGTGTTATGGAAACCAAGGGATGATTGTGGCTTGAGAAAGAAGGAATAATCAATGATTTCATATGCTCTCAAGGGAACAAATAATAAAAAAAAGTAAGTGTCCTTTGGATTTTCCAATTTATATGTAATTGCTGATTTGGTGAGAACATTTTAAAGACTAAAAACCAGATTTATGATAGTTTGAGGTGTTAGTAAAAGGTGAGGAAATAGACAGAGTGAGTGTATGTGTGTGTATGTCTCTTATACACAAACACACATATTTTTATGTAAAAGAGGGAGGGGCATGAGATGGGAGAGGTCTTAAGTTAATTGGTGTTCTGCTAGAAAACAGCCAGTAGAGAGAAGGGCTTAAAAGTGATACGACATAGATTGGACAAACAATGAAGAGAGGGAGTTGCATGAGAAAACAGAAAGTGAGATAAGCCTTAAACAAGAGGAAGGTCACCAGATTCCTTAGGACTGAAAAGAGGAATAGATGGATGAAGTAGACAGAATTGGGGCTGTTCCTTTTTGCTGCCTTCTCTGTAACCAGTGAAGCAGAGTAAGTCTTCTGTAATATTATGTTTAGTGTTTAAATTACTTACTCTCTGCACTTCCCCCCCGCCAGGATAAAGATTTATGAACGTGGGATTTTATCTTTGCTTTTCTCTACAGCATCTCTAGTACTAGAAAGTATATCTGGCATATAGTAGAAATCAAAATGTTTTTCTGAAATGAATATTTGTGAGTCCATTGGACAGTCGTGGGTCAGAAATTTGAGAAGAGCAGAGGAGGAGATTCTGAACAGCAAAAGAATAAAGCTGCCGATGAATATACAAAGCTTTTAGAACTGCAGTGAGAGGTTGGAGAACAAGGATCCAAATTACACTTCTGTGATTTTCTCATATAGTTTAAATTGCCTTAAGTGTAAATAATAATACTTTAACAGAAAAAAAATTATTTCTCTTCAAGGATTTCTGCTCCTATTATAATTTCCAAGGATATAACTGTAATAGAAACTTTAGATTTAATATTCTAATAAAATAATGTCCCGCTAAGTTTTAATGTAAGTAAAGTTCAAATCGTCCCTACTCTTTTTTAAAGAAACTGTATAATGAAATTCCATGAGACTCTTCTTGAAAAACATGAATAATGGAGATCCAAAGTAATTGTTATAGTTATTATTCATGAAGCGATCATAAATCTTCCAGCCCTGCCTGTAATTCACAAGAATTAGGATATTTGGGTTTAAATGCATTTTAGTGGTATTCTCTTTCATCATAAGCATCCCGTTATAGGCAAAAAAGATAGACTCTGTGTTACATAAGTATAAAAGTTAAAATTAAACCAGAAACTCAGAGCTTTCTTCTTTTTATCTTCCAGTGGCTCACTCAATTTTATTATCTATGAAATAAAAAATATTTTCCAGTGAAAGTATTAATGATAACAAATGATGTGACAGCATTTATTTTTATACCAAAACCCTCCGTTTAAACATTTAAAGTTTTCTTCTTTACAGGTTGAATTAATATAATGTCTCTGGCATTAAAAGTTATTCAACCTCAGGAATACTAAGTATACTCTGACTCTATGTATTCTCATTTATAAAATATAATTAATTGCAAAGTTGTCTCATAAGATTGATATGATGATGGCAGAAGTAATGTTTGTTTGTTTATTTGTTTTTTTGGTTGCATTGGGTCTTTGTTGCTGCATGTGGGCTTTCTCTAGTTGCGGTGAGCTGGGGTTACTCTTCATTGTGGTGCTCCAGCTTCTCATTGCGGTGCTCCAGCTTCTCATTGCGGTGGCTTCTCTTGTTGCAGAGCACAGGCTCTAGGCACACGGGCTTCAGTAGTTGCGGCACGCTGGCCCTAGACACGCAGGCTTCAGTCATTGTGGCATGTGGTCTCAGTAGTTGCAGCACACGGGCTCTAGGATGCATGGGCTTCAGTAGTTGTGGCACATGGGTTCAGTAGTTGTGACACACAGGCTTAGTTGCTCCATGGCATGTGGGATCTTCCGGGACCAGGGATCAAACCTGTGTTCCCTGCATTGGCAGATGGATTTTTAACCACTGGGCCACCAGGAAAGTCCCTTGTTTGTTTTTTTGACTAACAGATATTGGGTCTTTTAAAAGAGTTGTATAAAGAAAACCTAATTTGATATTCGCAAAACTCTATGGTACTAATATTATCATCCTATTTAACAGATGAGAAAGGTAAAACATAAATATAGTGTGCTTCTAATAATTTGACAGAACCCAAATATGAATGCAGCAATCTGTTTCCAGAGTCTGTGCTTTATATACTATACTTTTCCATAGACTCTGACTTTGTGTTCTATAATGTGTGTACAATCTTCAAAATTGGAAACAATATTCTTTTGCTGCTTAAATTACATTCTGAATAGGAAATATAAGGAAAAGTACCTTAGATTTTGTAAAAGATAAGGTGGTAATAAAATCATATCAACAGATTAGAAGAACTAAATAATGATGCATAATGTATATTTTTTATTAGTGTGATTCATAAATAGAACACTTTTTGTATTGAAATACAGTGGTTCAGCTGGCAGCAAGATGGCAGAGCCAACAGCATAGTTTGTAATCACCCTAAACATTCTCTATTTAAAAACAAGGCAACTAAACAAACAAAAATTTACAAACAACAAAATATTTACAAGTCCAACATCTGTAACACCACAGAGTTATAATGTACCTTACAAATCTGGAAAGCCAAAACACCAATAACAAAAAAGAATGTGACAGGCAGATAGTGGATTTTAATCTAACTCTATCTATAATCATTTTAAATGCAAATGAAAGCAAAACACCAATAACAAAAAAGAATGTGACAGCCAGATAGTGGATTTTAATCTAACTCTATCTATAATCATTTTAAATGCAAATGGTCCAAACACACCAGTTAAAAGACAGAGATTATCAGATCAGATATAAAAACAAGATCCAACTGCATGTTGTCTGAAAGAACCCACTTGAAAATAAAGATTTAGATACATTTGAAGTAATGGAGAAAGATATACCATACAAACATTTACCAAAGGAAAGATGGAATAGATAAATCAGTTTTGGACAAAGACTTTGAAACATCCTTATCCAAGATAAATAAGTTTCTGATCTAGATAATAATCATTCTTCCTTAAGAATTTTCCTAACCTAACAGAGGACATCTATGAAGAATCTATAGCTAACATCATACTTAATGGTAATATATTGAATGCTTTTCTACTAAGATGTGGAACAAGGCAAAGGTGTTACTTCTCATCCTTCCCAGTCAAAATTGCTTTGGAAATCCTAGCTGGTGCAATATGGCAAGAAAATCAAATAAAAGGCACACAAATTAGAAAGCAAGAAATAAAACTATTTTATTCAGAGATAACATATTGGTAGAAAATCCAAAGGAACTTACCAAAAAAAAAAAAAAAATCCTAGAATTAACAGGTGAGTTTAGCAGGATCCCAGAATACAAAGTCAATGTTAAAACACCAGTTATTCATATTCCTATATATTAGCAATGAACAATTGAAATCTAAAATGTTTAAATCAATCACATCTACAATAACATGAAAAATGAAGGAGTTAACTATAAACTTAACGAATTATGTGCAGGACCGGTATGCATAAAAATACAGTATTACTGATTAAAGAAATCAAAGAAGGTATAAATAAATAGAGAGATATATTGTGTTATAGACTGGAAGGCTATATATTACTAAGGTATCATTTCCTACTTCCCCCCCACCCCAAATTTGGTCTATAAGATCAAATCAATCTCAATCAAAACCCAAGAAATACTTGTTGTAGATATTGACAAGGCAATTCTGAAGTACATTCGAAAGGCATAAGAAATGAATAGCCAAAATAATTGGTAACTCATATGAACTGATTTTAGCACTCAAGCAGAACTGATATTAACTGATTTAAGTATTATAGATCAGGTAATATTGTAATTTATTATAAAGCTGCACAAATAGGGACAGTGTGGAATTGAAGAAATTGGAGTTTATATATATATACATATATATATATATATATATATATCTCAGTAGAATAGAAGAGAAAGATCAGAAATAGACAGAAAAATATTGTCAACTGATTTTTTGGCAAATATGCGAAGATAATTCAATGGAAACAAGATAGTTTTTCAAGTGGTGCTGTAACAAACATCCATATGAAAAACAAAACCTTGACACATACCTCATGTTATTTACAAAAATTAATTCAAAATGGATTATAGATCTAGAAGTAAGTGTAAAATTATGAAATGTCTAAAAGAAAATATATGAGAAAATATTTGTGGCCTTGGGTTTGGTATTTCATTTTTACATACAAGACAAAATGCATGATTCTTTTTAGATTAGAAATAAGCAGCTTACCATAAGAGATTAGGGGATGAGTAACTAATAGGATTATTTTTTAAATCAAGATTAAGGAATCTTTTGCACGAGCAATTAACAGTCAATGACAAAGCCTGGCAATTCACAGTGTGATACTGAAGAAGCAGGGAGGGAAACAATAACTGATAATAACAACAATGCAATTCCACTTCAACAGGTAGCAGAAAACAAAGGATTTTGTTCCACATACTCTGTCCAAAAAGGCATAGCTAAATTCAGTATGATTTTCAATAAAATGTGTTTATAATAGGGATGCAAGCAAGCAAGAAAAGATGTTAGCCTGCCAAAAATCATCGCTGGTAATTAATCTTTAGCCACAGAGACAATTCACATTATACGTGAGTTTCTCATTCCCCGGTTTTATACAGATCACAAAATTATACTGACAGTAGAAATTACAGTACTTTTAGAAAGCTACTTAGAGCTGATTTCCTGTTCAATCTACTCAGTCTAGTGCCTCCTATATGAGTTTAATTTAGTCCAAAAGCAGAAGCCATCTGATGAATTTAATTTTATTGCTCAGAGAATTCATTGTCATCATCACAATAAATTGAAATCTTCCTCAAAGAGACATATGCTGGTGCTTTTTTTTTTTTTTTTTTTTTGCGGTACGCGGGCCTCTCACTGTTGTGGCCTCTCCCGTTGTGGAGTACAGGCTCCGGACGCGCAGGCTCAGCGGCCATGGCTCACGGACCCAGCCGCTCCACGGCATGCGGGATCTTCCCGGACCAGGGCACAAACCCGTGTCCGCTGCATCGGCAGGCGGACTCTCAACCACTGCGACACCAGGGAAGCCCTATGCTGGTGTTTTTTAAACAATATTTTTATCTCCATCTAATTTCTGATTACAATATATCAAATCCTTAGAACTTTGAATCAAAACTGGACATGTAACTTGTGTAATATCAATAGGAGTGAAAAAATATTCATTCCTGTGACTGTGAATTTTAAAAAATTAAGAGGGATATATTTTATTTATTCCTAGTTGCTTCCATTGATATATTTTTAATATTTTTTATGTTGTCACTATAACAGAATAATTTTCTGTTGCTTTTGAGTTTAATTTAATTAATTCTGAAGCTTTAATCGGTAATTGGCTTTGATTCAGAAGGTGAGAGTATTTCTACTTTAATGGTGACTACCATCCAGTACACGCAAAAGGAAATCTTTGCATATGATAGTAAACTCAGAAAGAATAAGAAAGATCAATGACTAGGTCTGAAAATATACGGGAAATAGATCAGGAGAACTTAATCTCTGCCCAAGGGAATCTAAATTTGCAGAGGAAACCATGCTAGACCTTGAAAATGAGATTTTTAGTAAATTTCATAGATTAGCTAAAACAATCATTTATTTAAACTATGGTAAAATAGGAGAAATGTATGCAAATCTAAGAATTATATGACTCAGGGATACTTAAAATGGATAAACTTGAGACATTAAGTCAAAGACTATATTGGAATAGCAACATAGTCTTTTTCTAGATATGTGATTTGGGCAAGTTTTAATGCTTACTGAGGTAAGTTTTATCATTTGTTAAATAAAGATAATAATTTCTGGTTCACAAGTTTAAAAGAAATAAAATGTGTGAAGACTTTTCAAGTAGGACGATCATATAAATTACTTTCTAAACTCTAACACTATTGAAAGTGAAATGTAGTGTTATCAATTATTACTCTAGAAAACTGGATGTCCACCAAAAGTGTCATAATTATTTAAAATTACCTGCCTTAAAATTCCAACATCTGTGTTATTTCTGGGTCTGGATTTTTATCTTGACAATGGATTGCTTCCCTACTTTGTTGTTAACTTTTTTGTATGGCCCGTACATTTTGATTCGATATTGGCGATTGTGTCTACAATAACAGTAAACATTGACATTATTAATATTCATGCTTAGAAAGGGACATGTCTCTTCTACTGAAAGGTCTTCAATGTGCAATTTTGGATCAGACTAGTCGGTAGTTGATCTGGGTTTAGGTTTTGTTTTTGCTGTAATTGCCTAGATTAGTGCACCACGAACTACAGATTCCTTCAGCACTGGACTATTGCTGCCTTGTGCTTGACTTGAGGCCGAAAATGATAGATTTTTCCCTTGGTGTTGCTGCTCCACCTTCAACTTTGAGCAGCTCCTACATGCATTTCCCGTTGAGATTTAGCTCCATGTTCTTTCTCTCATCACACAATATATCACTGTTGTTTATTACTCATTTCAAGAGTTGTGGTGCGGAGGGGGCTTTCTTCTTTCTTCTTCTCTAGCCTTAACCTGGGAGTCACGGTGCATGTGGGCCACTGTCATAGGCTTCCTTCTTTCCTTTAGTGTCAATAAAATTGAGCTTTGTTTGTATCAGCGAGATGTCTCGGGTAGGGGTAAGTTTCTTGGCACTCCCTCTGTGACAGCAGATCTCTGCTCAGTATCAATGCACAGTCATAGGCTCAGGCTGGTTTCCCACCCACCAGTGGAAGAAAGCTTTAGCTTTTATCTCTTTTTCAGAGTTACTGAATATTTGCTTTATGCTAGGAGTTAGGAATGTTTTCTCCCCTTTTGTTAGTGGTTTACAGCTTAGTTTCAAATAGAAGAAGGGTCTGGGAATCTAGCACCGTTTCTTGCCTATGCGTCACTCAGTAGGATTTTCTTAGGTCTCCTGTTGTACCTTCAATTTTTTTTGTAAGTACTTGGTGGAAGGCACAAGGAAAAGAGCTGGGGGGGGTGAGTTAGGACTTCCGATGAGTCACAGAACTCCAGGGCTACTAAACTATGCTAGCTCACATGTGGTCTTCAAGTATTCATTCAAGTTTCAGCTGTCTTCTTTCTATTGGTTTTGTGGCTCATCTTCCTCTTACACTCTGAAAAAGGAGAAAAGTTCATTCACCCTGTTTCTCTTCTGGGGGCCTGGTGCCATTTAGAATTCAATATATCTGTCTGTTTGATGATCTCAGTTTTCCAGGGAGTTGAAGAAAATTTATGATTGGAATTTATTCAGCTTCTTCCAAGCAGCAGCAGAATCTATTTGCTGATGAGCTATTTGCATTATTTTAGGGTTTACTCTAAGAATGAAATGTAGTTATTGATCTTTTCACAGCCTAATTCAAGTTAATACATTTAGAAGCTTTCTGCTATTTTTGTCTTATAAAGTTCCATTACATGTATTAAAAAAAGACCCAAAATGGGCCAAAATATTCTTATTTTAACATTCATATATATTTTAAATAAATTAAAACAGCAATGTAGTCTTTTATATTTTCTCAAATGTTTAGCATTTCCAATAGTCTTCATTAATTTATGAACTTTCAAGCTCTTATCTGTTAACATTTGTCTTTGCCTGAAAACTATGCTTTAGTAGTTTTGTAGTATGTGTTTAGTGGTGAAGAATTCTTTTAGGTTTTTTTAAACTTGAAAATGTGTTTTCACACATTCTTTGAATCAACAAGAATATTTTTGTTGACAATAGAATTCTGTGTAGCTTTTTTTTTCTTCAGAACTGTAAAAATGTTGTTCCTCTATCTTTTAATTTTCATAGTTTCTGATAAGACATCCATGATCATTTGGATGGCTGCTCCCTTTATGTAATATATCATATTTTTCTCTGCATTTCTTCAATGTTTTCTCTTTATCTTTGTGAGCAATACGCTGTTAGGCTTGTGCTTAGCTTCTTGAATCTGTAAACCTATGTCTTTCCACAAATTTGGGAATAATTCAGTCATTATTTCTTCATATGTTTATTTCTGCCTCATTCTCTTGGTTATTTCTCTCTGAGTCTACAGTGATCCAAGATTACATTTTCATCTTCTTCACAGGCTCTGTTCTTTGGTTTTCAAACTTTTAAATGTTTCTTCTTCATGTTGAATTTCTAGTAATCTATTTCAAGTTAATTATTTTTCTCTGTTATGTCCATTCTGCCAATAATCCCATAAAGTATTTTTTTTAATTTCAGACAACATATATATATATATATATATATATATATATATATATATATTTTGCGGTACGTGAGCCTCTCATTGCTGTGGCCCCTCCTGTTGCGGAGCACAGGCTCAGCGGCCATGGCTCACGGGCCCAGCCACTCGGCAGCATGTGGGATCTTCCTGGACAGGGGCACGAACTCGTGTCCCCTGCATCGGCAGGTGGACTCTCAACCACTGCGCCACCAGGGAAGCCCCAGACAACATATTTTTAATTCTAAAATTTCCATTTACTACTTTTTAATGTATTCTATTTCTCTGGTGATACTTCTTATCTTTTTAATCATTATAGAATATGTTTCTTGTGTCTTTGAATACAATTAGAATTGCTGCTTTTAATGTCAGTGATTGATAAATCCAATACCTGCATCACCTTAGGCTTGACATTTGTTGATTGTCTTTTCCTTCAGATTAAATTACATATTCTTTCTTCTTGTTATGTCGAATAACATGGATTGTAATCCTGAATATTATGAATGCTATGTTTTAGAGATTCTGTGCTCTCCAGTGTTGCTACAAAAATGTTGATGACTTTTAGTAGGCAATTAACCTAGACTCAAACTAAAAGTTTTTGACTTTGGTGCACGGCAGCTCTAATTTCAATTCAATTTTCTTGCGGTCTGCCTCATGCATCATGATTTAGGAGTCATCAAGAGAATTTGTCTGAGTTTACATACAGGATTTGGGAAAGGATAAGAAGGAGAGAGGCTAGCTTTTGTAAGTCATCTTTCAAATTAGTTATTTATTAACATGAGAACTCTGTCCACTGCACAGGGATCTTACACAACTCTGTCCAGTGCACAGGGATCTTAGACAAAACCACACTTGAAGCTGGGTAAGTTCAAAGTGGAGAGCCGTCAAACTCATTCAGGTTATTTTGTGGAAGGGCACACAATGCATTTTTATAGCTTCTTGTTTAAAAAAAAAAGTTGCAAGAATATCACAATAAAGACCCATATACATTTTATCTATATCCAATGATTGTTAGCAATTAAAAAAATGTATCTCTCTTTCTATAAATAACATATTATTGGGCTTCTCTGGTGGCGCAGTGGTTGAGAGTCCACCTGCCGATGCAGGGGACACGGGTTCGTGCCCCGGTCCGGGAGGATCCCACATGCCGCAGAGCGGCTGGGCCCATGAGCCATGGCCGCTGAGCCTGCGCGTCCGGAGCCTGTGCTCCGCAACGGGAGAGGCCACAGCAGTGAGAGGCCCGCATACCGCAAAAAAACCCACAAATTATTAATACTACTTCAATGGAAATGTTTGAGGATAAGTTGCTGACATTATGACTCTTGACCTTTAAATACTTCAACACATATCTCCTCAGAACAAGGAATTGTTTTACACAGCTGTAATATACATAGCTATTTGGGAAAGTTTATATAGATACAATATTTTTATAATATATAATAATTTTACAATTATAAAATATACAGTCCATATTCAGATTTCACCAGTCATCTGATTATGTCCTTCATGGCTATCTCTTCCATCTCTATTCCTGACTTATTCAAGTACAACTATTAATAAAAATACTTTTCTAAAAAATTTAAAACATCTGGACAAATGCTACACTAGATTGAATACCAGAAACCAGGATTATGGTCTTAGTAAGCAAAAAGACATCTTTATTTGTTCAGTCACTTCACTTAATTCACCCCTTGTTCCTAGTAAAGCTTTTCTTTTGCCATCACCTGCCTTGCATTGGTATAATTATCAGAAACAAAGTGTGTTTTCAAAGAATTATTCTGACTTAGGAGCCACAGTACAACACACCTTTCCAGAACGTGCCAACTGCCTTATACATGTTCTTATATTTGTGAAGACTGTCTTTCTCACGATTTTTTTCTCAGACGAACAATAGGTAGAATATGTGATAATTAAGATTTTTTTAAATAACCTAATTAGGGGGACTTCCCTGGTGGTCCAGTGGTTAAGACTCCACGCTCCCAATGCAGAAGGTCCGGGTTTGATCCCTGGTCAGGGAACTAGATCCCACATGTCGTAACTAAGACCCCATGCAGCCAAATAAATAAATAAGCAAATATTAGAAAAAAAACCTAATTAGGATCTAAATCTCTACCAACTGGAATAGAAGAATTACGATGTTACAGAGTCCACATATTACAGATCCACCAAATAAAAAGTTTAGCTTTTCTTTTTTTAAAATATTTATTTTATTTATTTATTGGTGCCGGGTCTTAGTTGCGGCAGGCGGGCTCCTTAGTTGTGGAATGTGGGATCTTTGTAGTGACATGTGGGATATTTTTAGTTGCGGCATGCAAACTCTTAGTTACAGCATGTGGGGTCTGGTTCTCTGACCAGGGATCGAACCCAGGACCCCTGCATTGGGAGCGTAGAATCTTAACCCCTGAGCCACCAGGGAAGTCCCGAGGTTAGTGGTTTTATTAGCTTCATCCCTATATGCTTTATGGTAGAAATCTGCCTACTATCCTCTCCATTTCTAGCCCAGTGTGCATTCATTCATTTATCCATTCATTCACTGAACAAGTTCATTGAAGAGGCATTTATTCTACAAACACTAACAAATCTCTCACTGTAAGTCAGAGCTCATGATAGACATAAGCGATATGAGGAAAAGTCAAACAAAATCCCATCCCTAGAGAAGAGACAGACAGAACTGATCATTAAAACAGCGAAGGTTTTAAGCATTGTCATGGTGCCACAGGAACATATATAGGCAAAATTACCCCAGGGATAGGAGGATTGGAGGTAAAAGATGATGCTTGGGCAGTTTGACAGACAAGTAAGAAATTAGTCTGGTGAAGAAAGTCAGAGGATCTCTCTTGGGGAAGCAGCTTGCTTTATAAGAGCAGGGACACACAAGAAAACACAGTGTACCTTGGGAATACAGTGAGAGGATTTTGCTGGGGGATAAGATGGAAGAGATAAACCAGGGTTAAATGTAAATGCTAGCAATAGAAAGTTAAAATAATCTAGACTGTCGTTTAAGATCAACTGATGATCAAAATTAAAGTAGGAAAAAGACAGTGTTTACTTGCACATTCTGATGTAGACAGCTGGGATGGTTTGGGAGGAAAGATGTTGTATTCAAGGTTGTTTATATGAATTTGAGGGAAAAAGCAACCCTGTGTTCTGAGGATTTCTCTAGGTGGAACATAAAGTTTTCTGAATTTCTTTTTCTTTTTTAAGTATTGGCCTCACTACCTTTCCTGTGACTAATTCTTTTTTTAGGTTTTGCTGTATCATTCTTTCATAGAACAAAAATTGTTTGAAGGATTTGAAACAAAATATGAACTGTTTGAATTTTCAATAATAGGGTTTGAAAACCAAGTGGAAAGTTTTCAATGTGGGAAACACTGTCCTGCTCACAATATCTAGGGCTGATTCATTATTATAAATATGTATCGTGGGGTGCGCGCGTGTGTGTGTGGTTTGCGGTCTGGGGACCCGGTGGTGAGAAATGATTCTTGTTTTCATGGAGTTTACAGTGCAACGGGAGAAATACACATTAACCACATGCTTATATAAATAAAATTAATCCTTGCAGATTCTGTACTTACAAATTCACCTAGTAGCTAAATTTCTTTGTAACCCCAAATCAATACTCACTGTACTTTTGGGGTTACTTGTGGACATGTGCATGTGTAGAACAGTGAAAACTGTTGGTCTCCTGATGCATGCATTCCAGGCTCAGATGGAACTTGGCAATGCTCTGGGTCCCATTTCAGTTCTCTACTGTGAACAGGTGTCCTTCAGTGGTCTATGCAGTGCCATGTTTTTGGCTTTTTTTGGTAATTTTGCTGTTTAAAACAGCCCCCAAGTGTTGTGTTGAACTGCTGTCCAGTGTCCCATGTGCCTCAAGTAGAATATACATGTGTTAAATAAACTTTGTTTAGGCAAAAGTTATAGTACTGTTGGACGTGAGTTCAATGTTGTTGAATCAACAATCCATACTAAATAAGGTATAGTTAAACAGAAGTACATATAAAACAAGGAAGGTTATATTTTGATTGGATGATGAAAACGTTGTCACTAGAGGCTCATGAAAAACCTAACCCTGCATTTTCCTTAGGAGCAATGGTTCAGTATTTGCTAATTTAGTGTTCATGGCAACTTTATAGAACATAACTACCACAGATAACAAGAACCAGATTTACATATAAGATTACAGCTAAGGTAAGCGTTATGCAGGAGAGGCAGTTGGTATTAGGTCAGTGTATGTTTTTATTGTTTTTGGAGATGGCAGATACAGTGGACGGTCAGGGAAGACATTCCTGAGGCTATGGTATAGTGTTAAAGGTAATGTTTATACCGCAGGTTCCCACTAGCTAGCTATTTTACACATAGTAGTGTATTTATGTCAAACCTAATCTCCCAATTCATCTGTGGTATAGAACAGGGAGCTCAGCTTGGTACTTTGTGATGACCTAGATGGGTGGGATGGGGGGATGGGAGGGAGGTCCAAGAGGGAGGGGATATAGGTGTACATATACCTGACTCACTTTGTTCTACGGCAGAAACTAACACAACATTATAAAGAATTATACTCCAATTTAAAAAAAAATGTAATGTTTAAAAGTAGAGTAGTTTTCTAATTTGAAAAGGTACATGTGCCGTAATGTTCATAGCAGCATTAATTACAATAGCTAAGAAATGATGGCATTCTAAGTGTCCATTAACACATGAATGGATAAAAAGATGTGATAATATATATATATCACATGATATATATATATAAAACATGTGAGATATATACACACACACACACACACACACACACACACACACATATACAAAATGGAAATTACTCAGCCCTGAAAAGAATGAAAATTTGCCATTTGCAACAACATGAATCAACCTGGAGGGTACTATGCTAAGTGAAGTAAAGCAGACAGAGAAAAACAAATACTGTACGTTATCACTTACATGTGGAATATACAAAAAATGAAACAGTACGAATGAATGTAACAAGACAGGAACGAATTCACAGATACAGGGAACAAACTAGTGGTTACAAGTGGGGAGAGGGGAGGGAGGAGGGACAAGATAGCGGTAGAGGATTAAAAGGTACAAACTACTATGTACAAAATTTAAAAACTACAAGACTATATTATACAGGGAATATAGCCAATATTTTATAATAACTTTAAGTGGCATATAATCTATAAAAATATTGAATCACTATGATGTATACCTGAAACTAATATTGGACATCAACTATACTTTAATTATAAATAAATAAATATATATATAAATAAATAAAATAGGGGCAAAAAAGTGGAGTAGTTTTCAATAAGATTGAACAAGAGTGCCTATATCACCCCAGACCTATGGAATCAGCCCTTTGGTGAGAGAGCATGTTTACTCGAGGACCTGAACCCAGTATGACTGAGCTCAGCATTGAGTCATAATCACAAAGCAAGGTCTGGATTATGCAAAACCATACATATTCTAACTCTAAATGCTAGGGTGCCATTGAAAGGGGCAGATGGTGGCAACGGCATGGTCAGTTTTTATTAAAAAAAAAAAAAATCGGGCTTTCCTGGTGGCGCAGTGGTTGAGAGTTCGCCTGCCGATGCAGGGGATGTGGGTTCGTGCCCCGGTCCGGGAAGATCCCACATGCCGCCGAGCGGCTGGGCCCGTGAGCCATGGCCGCTGAGCCTGCGCGTCCGGAGCCTGTGCTCTGCAATGGGAGAGGCCACAGCGGTGAGAGGCCCGCGTACCGCAAAAAAAAAAAAAAAAAAATCACCCAAGAATAACTCAGAAATGATAGATTAGACCTAGAAGTGCCAGAAGAGATGGAGAGGAGATTAAACCTATACTGAGACCATCTAAAGTAATTCATAATTAAAAGGCATTTCCCTGCAATCACCTAGACAGATCTGGGTGGTACATTTTGTTTGTCTGGACTTGTAGTGGCTAAGGACAAAAGGTCAGTAGCTAATTTGACAGTTTGCACAGTGACAAAATGTCAGCCTATTCTAACCAGATGAATGAGAAGAGCAAAGTAAACTTTGAAGTTTTCATCCCATTTGGTGAAAAATCCACCTTATATTCAGAAAGTCAGAGACCATTTTTCTTTTTCCAAGAGAGAAATGAAGGGTAATCCACAGGAGAATAAGCAATCTGGGTCTCATAGCTTAAAACATTACTTTCCTTTCATGGACAGACTCTAATTAAATGTGAACACATTTTTTAATTTAAAAAGTTGTGAAACTTTTAATTTTGTTTTCCTAATATTTGGAGCTAGCAGCAGTTGTTGGTTAAATCCTCTACTTTAGGATATTATATCCACATTATGTCTTGCTTTTTGAGTTTTTCTTCAGAAAAACAAATACCTTTTCCTACACCTTATTGTTTTTTTCTTTTGGAAGTTCTTGATTATACCTTCTGGCTTTTAAATAAATATTCACATGATTCATAATAGGTACATTTTGATTCAGAGACTAATCATCTGAGAATTTTATTTTAACTGTGGATTTATATAGTTAGAAGGTTCTTTAAAGATCACCAAAGGCAAAACTGTACTTTTAGGGATGAACATGGTGAAGCCCCAAGAGCTGAAGTGACTTTGAAGGTGAGAGTTAATGTGTAGCGTTCCTGGGACCAGATGTGGTGCCTCTACATTGCACAACTATGGTGGTTGCTTTGGATGTGCAGGGTAACGTCTGAGATGACACACAGCAGATCTGACAAAACCAGATCTCTGCTTCTGAGACCAGTTCTCTTCTACAGTAGGTGGTATGCAGGAGCCATCCTCCTGAGTTAAAGCACACAACCCAGCCACCTTCCTTACACAAATCTGGAATGTGTAATTGATTTACCCTTTATGTAATCGGTACTTACACACATGCTGATGATTATCAGTAGGTACCCAAAAATAGGGTTCTAAATTTTTAAGTCACAAAATGAGCAAATAAAGGAAGTGTGGGTAGGCGCTAATTATCTAAATTTAAAATTTCTACTTTCAGAAATTTCTGTGTTAAACTCCGTTCTTCAGCTATGCCAGCAATAAGTAAGAGGCTACGCTTTTTGTCATGGTATGCCGTGTTGTGATTTCCCAGAGTGCAGAAGGTGATATTTTTTAGAGATGAGGCAACTATTTGCATAATACTGTTTGCCAAGCACTCTGCCCTCCTTCAAGATGAGGAGTGTTTTAAATATTATGCAATTAACTGTTATCAGCTATTGTGTATGACTCATTCCCTCTGAAAGAAGATAAAACAAGGGCACAGGAAGAATCTCTGAAATGATTCACAGGTTTGAAGTGCAATAGGGAATTCAAATATCAATCCCAGTGTTTCCTAGTGGAAAACAGGCATTTAGACCTTGTCAAGTAGAAAAGTGATTCATAGGAAAAATAAAAGTTATTTTAGGAAAAAATATAAAAGCAGAAGAAAGGAGCCGAATATATTACTTTCTTCAAGGTTAGAGAGGGCACTATTGGATTGATATATATCACATTGTTGTTGGTTTGTTTTTCTTTTCCCAGAATCTTGATATCAGCACTTTAAAAGGGTCTAAAATTCAATTGGAGAGAAAGCATTCAAGTAAAGATGCATTATAGTAGGCTGCCCAGTCCAAAAGCATTTCAGATTTAATGTGAAGCTAATAGTTCTTTACTGGTTGGGTTTTTCAAATGATATCCCATCTTTACAGTAGTCTTTAAATTCCTGAATTGAAGTTTCCTTCAGCTTCTTCTACTGCTACTGTCCCTGAAACTCAGTTATCATGTGTGGTTGGGGTATTTGCCCATCTCTTTAGTATTTTTTTGAAAGAACTGGAAAATATATGGAATTGTAACATCTATTAGATTTAGAATTTTTACTGTCATAAGTTTCACTTTTAGTGAGTATAGTTAAAAGTATTTTCTACATGTCCCATAGAAATACTTACAAGGAGAGGAATATATTAACCATGGACATTCAATAATATCTATGTGCTAATTTATCAAATACTCTTTAATGAGAAATTCAGAGACAAAAAACTAAATTATCCAGAACTCAGTTTCCCCCCAGAAATCACGTCTTCACCTCTAACATACTGATCTTAGTAATTCTGCCCTGCCTCTTTATCTCTGTTTCTCCTAATATAATTATAGATTTTTTCAAATTAATGTATTATTGATATTATGTGTTCTTTTATAGTGTTCTAATATAGCAAATAAAAAATTGATGAAAAATGCAAAGCCCTCACATTGTTGTTCATAAAAAATAGCATAAGTCCTTTCTTTAGCAATGAATACAATTAAATGGAATTACTTTCCTCAAGCTGGTATCACTGGACATACAAAAATAAAAACCTTTATATTTTATACTAACCATTTATAATTCTTATAATTCTTATCAGGAGCTTTTCTACTGATACTCCATGGTCTCTTAGGGCTGAAAAGGGGTTTTTGAGCTTCATCTTTAGGTTGTAAACTTTCCATAGGCAGGGATTCTCCAGATATTTGTACTTTAATATTTAAACTTTTAATAAAATATTAAATGCACTTGGTTAAAGATCAAAGAATAGAAGAGTTTATATCTGTTAGTAATGTTTACAACTCTGAGTACACAAACGCCAACTACAAGTGGTTTAAACCCTGAGAATGTAGATTTTCTTTCTTCCTTCCCTCCCTTCCTTCTTTCCTTCCTTCCTTCCTTCCTTTCTCCCTCCCTCTCTCCCTTCCTTCCTTCCTTCCTTTTCTTTCTTCTTTCTTTTCTTTTCTTTCTTTCTTTCTTTCTTTCTTTCTTTCTCTCTGTTTTTCTTTTTTTCTTCCTTCCTTCCTTTCTTTCTTTCCTTCTTTCTTTCTTTCTTTCTCTCTCTCTCTTTCTTTCTCTCTTTCTTTCTTTCTTTCTTTCTTTCTTTCTTTCTTTCTTTCTTTCCTTTCTTTCTTTCTTTCTCTATCTTCATGAGAATTGAAAGTGTAACCACAGGGTGGACTAACAAGTAAGTACAAGCTGTCATGGTGGCCCAGATTCTTTTTCTGATACGACATGTTCATTGGGTTGTTTTTTTTAATAAAGTGATCTTTTTGGCCCATAGCTAAAAATCCTAGGTAATTTAAAATCAGATATCCCTCCTATGGGATAAGTAATATGAAAATTCAAACATCTATCTCTTTACTCCACAAAGAAAGGCAATGAAATAATACTGGGATGCAAGAAGAGTTTGGGAAATGGAGGAAGCATAGCATCCCAAGCTTCCCTCAACACCTCCAGAAGGATAATCCACTTTGTAACCAAGCAGGACCATACGGGGCCTTCCCAGAATAGATCCCCACCCATGTCCTCCACTTGCCTTTTGTCTGTAGAAAAACTTGAGTCAAAGAATAAATTTAATCAGAGAAGTGAGAAAATGCAGAAAGGAAGAAAAACAGTCAAGAAAGACAAAATAATAATACTTTAGCCATTAAACAAAGTCAAGGACCTTTAGTTCTTCCTCAAGGACTACAGATAGTATTCTGAGCCATGTCCTTTGAGCCGTCTTGCAGATACTGAAACCCCCTCCAGGTGGAAGAAGTTAACTGCATGCTGCCCATAGGCACGTAGACCCCAGACCGGTTGGAACCAGAAGGTTGATGATACTGACTTCCGATTACCTCACCACCAGCCAATCAGAAGAATATCCACGAGCTGATCACACACCCCACAATCCCCTTCCCTCATCCTGTCTTTATAAACCTTTCCTGAAAGCCCTTGGGGGAGTTTGGGTCTTTTAAGTGCTAACTGCCCTGGACTCCTTGGTTGGCGCCCTGCAATAAAGATATTCTTTTCTACTTTTCACCCAAAACTCTGTCTCTGAGATTCAATTCAGTGTCGGTGTACAGAGGCTGGGTTTCAGCAACAATTATCAAACAATATCTACCCACAGTCTGTTTTGCCAATATAATTTTGATTCTACTTCATTCTCAATTAAACAACAAGAGTGAACTTTTAAGAACAAAGCAGATCATGCCTTAAGTCATTCTGAATTTCTCACGATGCTCCAGCTCTTCCTGGTCCCGCCCCCTCACATCTGACCTCACTCCACTTGCTTTGTTTCAGCCCCACTTTGCTCCAGCCACTCCTGCTTTCTCACTTGGACACATTGTTCTTACCTTGCTGTCTGGCTGTTCCCTCCTCGATCATGTTCTCTGTTGATGCCTTGACTGCTCTCCTTTCTCTTTCTTCAGGTCATTATTGAAATCTTGCTTCTCAGAGAAGCTTTGCCTCACTGCCCTGTCTACAAGAGCCGCACACCCAAGCCCACCAGGTCCCACCACTCTTCTTGCTTCTGTTTTAATCCTTAGGACTTATACAGCATTCTTCATATTGAAATTTTTTTGCCACCTGGAGCAAAGCCTAAGTTTTCTGAAGGCAGGGCTTTTTGTCTCTTTGTTCAGGGTGGTAACTCTGGCAGAGAGAACAGTTCCTAATTTGGGAACTTCCCAGGATTTGGGCAAATTGGGTTTTGTTTTAGGGTCTCTGGCAGTGTGCAAGGTGAAGGCGGCATAGCAACTAAGATTCGTTGCTAAGAGACAAATATTTTGTACTATATGTGGTTTTCCTTTTTCAGATAAGGCTATATATTGATGTTTTACATTTTTCTCTCTGGTGTTGAATATTATGTGTGTTTAGGGAATGCTTAGATTCATCTTCAGGTAGGAAAAATAGTCAGGCTTATTAGCTATTTGAGTCATGGTCTCAGGGCTGATTAGCCAGGGCTGGAGGGAAAGGAGTACTGGCTTTGCTACCCTTTCTCTTTCCAGTCATCCCACCCAATTTCCGTCACTGCCTACCCGAAAGAGGAGCCAACCAAGGCAATGTCAGGGTTTCCTCAATTTATTTTTAAATAAATCTATGGCAGACTTTAGAAGAGGACTTGGATGTGTTCTCTATTTTTTCTTTCAATTTGATATAAATAATAATAAGGATAATAGTAATAATAAATTCTAACACAGTGTTTGCTGAGAGTCAGATACTTGTCTGTTTAACATTAGCTCATTTAGTTAATGAGTTAACTAACATTTAACTCACTAACTCATTCAGCACAATCCTACAGAGTTCGTACTATTTTTACTCCCATTTTGTGTATGAAGGCTTGATGGACAGAGAGTTACTTAACTTGCCCAAGGTCGCAACCAAATTGCAAGAGCTAGGAATTGTCCCCAAGCAGTCTGGCTCCAGAGTGGATACTCTTAACCACCCTTAGACTATCATGTCTTTATTGCCTCTGACCCATGACTCTTTTTTAATGTGTGTTTGTGAAATTATGAACTTCTTTTGGTTTCAGTAATAGTCTCATATTCTTATTTTATTATAGTTTTTGATTCATCAGTAATATATCTTAAATTTTAATAAGTATCATTTAGGCATCTATTACCATTATGCTCATTTTAAAATTTGTTAATAAAATACATTTACTACTTCTGGGAAAACTCTCCTTTGGCGATTCCGTGTTATACTTTTAACAAACACTAGATTCTGTTTGCTAGTATGTGATACGGAATTTTGCACATATTTTCCATTGGTCTGTGAGTTTTCTTTTTAGGTAACATCTTTTCTTAAAGGCCTGTATTAATGTTATATTTGAATTTTCACCTGTTATCTGTGTTCTGGAGTGTAGAGTAGTTAAAACCCATAGGAAATATTTTTCCTTGAAGTTGTGAACATTTTACTTATGAGTAAATCTCATATTGACTGTTTATCCAACCACTTGTCCTAAAGCCTGGTAAGATTCTTACCTCATAATTCCTGGGAAAATGCCACATTTTCTCATTCCTTCATTTCTATCTATATGCAAATATCTCAGTTTTGAATTTAGTTTCTGTCCTTCTGTGTTTGCTTAATTCATTTGTGGTAAAACATTATCTCTTGTCTTCTGTTCTCAGTTCTGTGAAGGCAGGGTTGATACGCTTTCTCAAAATGACAGACAGTATATTTTGTCCAAAGTGCGTACTCTGTAAATGCAGGAGGGGAAGAAGGAGAAATTGAGTGAGACAGAATGAAAATGTAACCATTTAAGATCTTAGATAATTCTATAATACACTATAATTTGTACAATATTTTCTGTATCATGTAGATTTTCCTATTACCAATTCAATCACTTCTTAATTTATAAAAGTTCCATGTTGTGTTTTGCTTTATCATAAGGAGTATTATTTTTTGTTTCAAATGCTCATTTTTATAGAATCATATGTATGTAGTGTATGTGTCTCTAGCAGAAGCATGTACAAAATATGACAGTCCTAATGTTTGGGGACTGGAATTTAAATGACTTTTTCTACTATAAGAATGTAACAGATTTAAAAACAATTTTAAAAAATTATTCAGAAGAACAAGGTTAAAAATCCAACGATCCTGTGAATTTAATAACAAAACTGGTACCATTTTTGACAAGACTTTATGTAGACATATGTGTTCATTTTCTTGGGTAAATACCTAATATAGATTTGTTGGGTCAGGGTAAGTGTACTCTTCATTTTAGTAGAAACTACCAAAGAATATTCCAAAGTGGTTGTGCCATTTTTCACTCACACCAGCGATATTGCTCCACGCCCTCCCCTCTTGGTAATGAGTCTATTTAATTTTAGCTATTCTAGTGAGGAGCGAAAATATTTCATTTTGCTTTTATTTGCATTTTTCTGATAATTAAAGATGTTGAACACCTTTTCACATGCTTATTGGCGCTTATCTATCCTACCTAAAATCTGTCCATTAAAGTTTTTGCCCATTTTTATTCAGTTTTATCTTTCACATTTGTAGGAATTCTTTGTACATGCTTGATATGCGTCCTTAGTCAGATTAAAATATAATGATTATGTTCTACCTGTCTGTGGATTAACTTTTCATTCTCTTTAACTATGATTTTCAATGAGCAAAAAATTTAATTTTAATGAAATCCATTTTGTGCATTTGATTCTTCAAAGTAGGATTTTTAGATTTGTCAATTTCCTTAGGCAACAGATTCTAGTTTTTCAGTTAACACTAGTCTAAGTATCACTGTGAAGATAATTTGCAGATATAAGTGAAGAAAATTATTCTGGAAAATCAAGGTGGGCCTGACTGAATCAATTAGGTTTTAAAAGCAGGGCAGATGTAGTTGGGAAGAGAGCAAGATAAAGAGAGAGAGAGAGAGAGTCCTTTTCCTATGTTTTCTTTTCGAAACTTTATAGTTTTAGTTTGTACATTTAAGCTTATGATCTATCTTACAATAATTTTTTGTGTATGTTGTGAGATAATGAGTGAGGTTAATTTTTTCCCTCATTTGAATATTCACTTTTTCTGGTAACATTTATTGAAAAGTCTTTTAATTCTAATTAGATTATCTTATCATCTTTATCAAAAAACCAATTATCAAATACATTTGGGTTGATATCTGGAGATTCTACTCTGTTTTATTTCTCTACTTTTTCAAACTTTATTCCAATTTATATTGTCATAATTACTGTAGCTTTATAGTAAATCTTGAAACCATGCTGTTTAAGATTTTCAATCTTGGTTTTTCTTTTTCAAGATCTTGGCTATTCTAGATGCTTTCTACTGTATGTAAATTTTAGAATCATGTCAAATTCTACAAGTGTACAATAATATTTAAATTCATTGTGTACAAATTTAGAGAAATAGTGAAATGCTGTTATGAATAACAAAATATTTACCTTAAAATATTCCATATAATGATTAATCTTTGATTCTTACAATAAATTGTGTTTTCAATGACCTAATCTACTTATCTATCTATCTATCTATGAATTTTATGGTTTTTCTTATAAAAAGCTCAAGTAAATGAGTTAGGAGTGAATTTTGTTCTTGCTGTTTTTGCTTGTTTTAATAACTTTAGAACCAGCTTTCTCCACGTTTGCCCATTTGATCTTTTAAAACTCATTTTGCTACCACAGCTTATAATTTAAATTAAATTGACTAAATGTGAATTTTCCTGCTTTGCTTCTCTAGTAATTTCTTTGATATTAAAATTATGCTTGTCACTTAGATATCTTCAGGGATCTGCCCTAAAAGGAATACATTAGTGAGGCTGTCCAATATAGCATCTATGATTTTTGTGAAAATTGATTTTATTCTACTAGGGAGACAATAGACTTTATAACTGAGTAAAATTTAGAAATTAATGATTTTGAACTTCTAGCATCAAATTTTTATCTTAAGCAGTCAATTAAATTGTTACCATTAATATAAGTTCCATATAAGATAGGATTTTTGTTTGCTGTGTCTATTCCTATATGCCAAGTAGATAGGATTTTTGTTTGCTTTGTCTATTCCTATATGCCAAGCACTTAGCTCAGCTCCTGGCATATTGGGGGATGAATATTTGTAAAATAAATAAACGAAATCTACCCTGATTCATTTTTAATGTTCAACGTTTTCGTAATCTCATGTATAGTTATTTCACTAAAAGAGAAATTACTTAAGATTTTACAGGGCATTTATGCTTAATAGAATGCAGAAACTGTTTGATGGGCATTAAATCCATTTACCTTTCCTTCTGAGTTCATAGCTAGACTACTTTTCTTAGCCTCTCTTACAGTTAAATGTGATTGTGTGATTCATGTCAGGCCAACAATTGCAAGTGGAACTAATTAGTGCCACTACCATGCCCGATCATATATTCTTGTGATTGCTCTCTTCCCTGTAGGCTGGATTGAAAGGGAATGCCCAGTGACACCATGGAAACCATATGCTGAAGACGGCAAAGATTGAATTATTAGCCTGGAACCCTGAATGGCTTCATGGAGTAGAGAGTCCCTCTCCCTCACACCATCTCTACTTAGACTTTATGTGAGTAAGAAATAAATACCTAATATTGCTGCACTACGGAGATTTGGCAGTATTATTTGTGACAGTAGTTAGATTTATCTTGATTAATACAAAAGTGTTATCTTAAAGTGAAGTGCTACCATGACAAAAATCTAAATGTGTGTCATTGGCTTGATAATCTGGAGGCAGGAAGTAATGAAAGTGATGTAAGAAAGGTAGATGGCATTGCTGGTGGGAAAGCAAAATTGTACATTCACTTTGGAAGACAGTTTGTCAGTTTCTTACAAAACAAAATATATTCTTATTTTATGATCCAACAATCATGCTGCTTAGTATTTAGAGTTGAAAATTTATGTCTGTACAAAAACCTGGACACAGGTGTTTATATTTATAGAAGCTTTGTTTTTGAAAGCAACCAAGATGTCCTTCAGTAGGTGAATGGATAAATAAAAGTATGATACATCCAGAAAATGGAATAATATTTAGCTCTAAAAAGAAATGAGCTGTCAAGCCAGGAAAAGACATGGTGGAAACTTAAAGGCATATTACTAAGTGAAAGAAGCCAACATCAAAAAACTGCAAACTGTGGAGTCCCAACTATATAACATTCTGGAAGAGACAAAACTATGGAGCCAGTAAAAAAAAAATCAGTGGTTGCCAGGGGTTGGAGGAGAGAGGGATGAACAGACAGAGCACAGAGGACTTTTAGGGCAGTGAAACTATTCTGTATGATAATCCAGTGGTGGATACATATTATTATACATTGTCCAAAGTCAGAGAGTGTACAATATCAAGAGTGAGCCCTAATGTAAATAGTTATGGACTTTGGATGATGATAATGTGTCAGTTCAGGTTCACTGATTACAACAAATGTAGCACTTGGGGCCAGATATTGATAGTGAGGGAGGTTTGTGTGTGTTGATGAGTGGTGGCAGGGTGAAGGGAGGGATGATAATATGGAAACTCTCTGTACTCTCCATTTAATTTTGCTGTGGACTTAAAACTTCTCTATAAAATTGTATATTAAAAAAAGATAGAATGATGGAAAGCCATATTCTGTAGTGGCAAAAGAGTTAGAAAATTGTTACCTGTGATAATATGGAAGGCCAACCATAAGTGTATTAATTTGCTAGGGCTGCTGTAACAAAATACCACAAATAGTGTGACTTACATAACAGAAATGATTGTCTCATAGTTCTGGAGACTAGAAGTTCAAGATCAAGGTGTTGTCAGTTGATTCCTTATGAGGGGTGTGAAGAAGAATCTGTCTTATGCTTTTCCTCTAGCTTCTGATGGTTTGCTGACCATCTTTACTCTTCTGTGACTTGTGGAAGCACCATCCAATCTTGGCTTTCATCTTCATATAGTGTTCTCCTTGTGTGTATGTCTCTGTGTCTTAATTTTCTCTTTTTATAAGAACACCAGTTGTATTGGATTAGGGGCCCACCCTATCTAGTAAGCCCTCAACTTAATGAATTACATCTATTTCCAAATAAGATCACATTCTGAGGCACTGGGGGCAAAGCCTTCAATGTATGAATTTTGTGGGAACACAAGTCAACTCATAATACCTGTCAAACCTAGAATTGTAAGAGAACAAATTTAAATAGAATATTTGTAGTGCATTTTGGTTGATATTAGTTGAGTGTAACAAGGAAATGATGAAAAAGATGGGCTTAAGTAACCGTTGGCTGGTGTAGGCAAAAAAGGTTGTGAATAGAGTGATTCCAGAAATATGGGGCTTCAAAGAGTTAGAAAAACCACAAACAGTAGGAAGTAAGATTGAAATAACTTTGATTGACAAAGATCTTCCCACTCAAGCTTGAATTTCTCAAGACTGCTGCTATAAAGTTAAAGAGAATGGAATAGAGCAAGGTGGTAAAAACCAGTTTGAGCTTGATAATTATTTCTAGGGGAAAAAAAATACCTTTAAGTGTGGTTATCGGCAAATGAAATGATTAAAAATATACACATCAGTAGACTATTAAGCAGTTCATGAAATGAGACCAATTTTTTTAAAGGTTTTGACCATTCAAGTTCTAAAACAAATTTTAGACTGTCAACTATGCACAAGTAGGAAGTAGACTATGAAAGCTATATAGCTCACAAGCAGGGCAAAGTTTTCAAAACCAACTTCAGATGTGTCCATGAAGGAAAATGGACACAAAGAAGCTCACGTAAGGTGGATTCAGGGGCCACAGAGAACAATGGACATGGGATCTTATTCCTTCCAGAGAGCAGAACTGGAGTCATTTAATGAACTCTTCCTGGGTCCAGGAACTTCACAAGGCTTGCCACAATACTTTCAAATTACTATCTCCTGACATTACTGTGTCTTTCTGTTGCTTCCTTCTGATTGTGAGTTTCTATAGCTCTGTTTGTTCTTACTCGTTATATGGGAGGGTAGGAGTGGGGCAGTGTTGACATTTTTATTTTATAGATCACCATAGCATGGATCACAGCTGGACATAAGTAAAGGAAAGTGAATTGTGTGAAAATCCTAGTACTGTACATCTCAGGAGATAGAGCTAAGGCTTTCTCTTTGGGCAGTAGGTGGCTGTGTTTTATCAGAAGGTGAACACCAGTATGTGGTCACTGGAAGTACTATCCATGACAGAGTCCAGCTGGTTTTTCACTCAATTCTTTCCTCCTGGGCACAAAGCTATAACAATTTCCAGCCACATTTGCAGTTAAGTATACCTACATGACTAAATTCTGGCCACTTCCATGTCTAGACAATAAACATCACTTGCATGACTTTCTGTCTTCTCATTTTTCACCTGCTTGTTGTGTGTCAATGCTAAGGACCCCTTTGAAAGCCATGGGCTGAATATTGTTCAAGACTCCATCAGCTTGCCTCCTTGAATGGCTTGAGCAATCTCCATCCCTTCATGCCAATTAGTTTTACATAAGTAAGACATAAATTTTTTTAAAGGCATTTTATTTTATTTTATTTTACTTTATTATTTTATTATTTTATTTTGACTGCATTGGGTCTTTGCTGCTGTGTGTGGGCTTTCTCTAGTTGTGGTGAGCGGGGGCTACTCTTTGTTGTTGTGTGCGAGCTTCTCATTGCGGTGGCTTCTCTTGTTGCAGAGCATGAGCTCTAGGCACGTGGGCTCCAGTAGTTGTTGCATGTGGGCTTTAGTAGTTGTGGCATGAGGGCTCGGTAGTTGTGGCCCACGGGCTTTAGAGTGCAGGCTTAGTAGTTGTGGCGCACAGGCTTAGTTGCTCCACTGAATGTGGAGTCTTCCCGGACCAGGGCTCGAACCCGTGCCCCCAGCACTGGCAGGTGGATTCTTAACCACTGCACCACCAGGGAAGCCTCAGGGAAGCCCCCTCTTCACTCTCTTCTGAAACTGATTTTCAAGGTGGTGGCTTCTCACAATTCCCAAGACTTCAAAGAGAGGGTGAGTAGAACAAGCAGCATTCTCCACTTCTGCATTTGGTCCTGAAACTGTGGTTAATATTCATGACTTCCCTCCTCTGCCCCCTTCCAGATTCTCCTCATCCTTATCCAATAGTTCTGCTAGTGTTGCCTGCTTGCACATGGATACACCAACATGCACCATGATGGGTCTGAATTACTGATTACCATGACCCTGTCATACCATGGCTGCTTCAATTGCTCATTCTGGCAATAATCAGGCAAAAGCTAGCAGGAGGCATCCAGCATGTAACTAGAGTTCTAGGCGAACTCCCCCATTGCTCCATTATATAATTGTCCCTCTCTTCTTATGCTAATAAATGTGAATTACCACTGCTAGTATATTAGCTCCTTTCTTTGCCTGCTGAATATTAGGTAAAGAAACCAGGATGAGTACTCCAAAGTAACCATGCAACAACGTAGCTACTACCTGGTATAAATGTCCCACCCCTAGGGACAAAGACCGCTAATTCAGCAGAGCCTAAAGGTGTTGTGATGGTTAATTTTACATGTTGACTTGACTGGGTTAAGAGATGTCCAGACAGCTGGTAAAACATTATTTCTGGATGTGTCTGTGAGGGTGTTTCCGGAAGAGGTTAGCATTTGAGTCAGTAGACTGAGTAAAGAAGATTACCCTCACCAATGTGGGCAGACATCATCCAATCCATTGAGAGCCTGAATAGAACAAAAAGACAGAGATATGGCTTATTCCCTCTCTCTCCTTGAGGAGGTACACCCATACTCTGCTCTCAGACTTTGATGGTCCTGGTTCTCAGACCTTTGGACTCAGACTGAATTAAACCACTGGTTTTCCTGGTTCTCCAGCTTGCAGGTGGTATATTGAGGCATATCCCAGCCTCCATAACTGCATGAGCCAATTCCTCCTGTGATATCTATCTATCTATCTATCTACCTATCTATCATCTATCTATCTATCATCTAACTATCTATCTATCTATCATCTCCTATTGGTTCTGTTTCTCTGGAGAACACTGACTAATACAAATTTTCTTCCCAAGCTGACACCAATAACTCTGCTTTTAAAAGATCAATTCATTATGTACACAAGCAAACAGGTACTGGCTGATAGGGTATATGAATGGATTTCATTGCCATCTGTCCATGGTTGCAATTCTTTTACCATAAAGAGAGTCACTTAAGTTGAGGCAATATTCATGAATTCATATTCACATTCATAAATCAGACACTCTGTGAGTTCTTGCATAGTAAATTGTACTGCCTCCCAAAGCTGCAGTCTTGGTAATTTTTCCATATATGGAATATATATCAATTTCAATTAAAAAATATTGCTGTACATGTCAAAACTATTTCTACCATCAAGAAAATAAATGCTTAAATAACAAGAGATAGATTATGTATTGTAAGTGTTTCCTTCTTTTGCCCATGAACACTTCTTTAATTAGAATCAGCTGACAGACATTAATATAAACACCAAAATGCATGCTCAGATTAATGAAAACAATAAAGCAACTCACTGGTTAATGAACTGATGCATGAAATTATCATAATTATATCACTATGGAATCTTAAGCTTCTTAACACATAAGAAATAGAAAAATGATTTTAAGACTTATAAGAGGCCATGTTGCAGTAAGGAACACATGCATATGTGATCATGGACTACAAAGTATAAGTCTACCAGAGCGTTTCTTAAGAAAAATGTCAGTCTAATATCCAATGTGTTTATATACTTAAGGTTATTTTGTAAGCAACTCTCCAGCTCTCCAGAGCATAGTGCACACCATTTTCAAATATCACAAGAAAGTTTTTATATTCATTTGTTCAATACATTAAAAAATCACAAACATAGGTATTTTTCTAAATATGTCCTTATTTTGACAATAGATTTTAAGGTTCTTCCATTATATCAGTCCTTCTGAAATAAACTTATAATTCAGTGCAATTCCAATAAACATTTTTTTAATTAAACTGTTTTTTCAATTTATGTGGAATGCTAAAGATGTTGTTTTACCATATGTTGTTGTAGATTAAAAGTACTTTAGGCTATGTGACATTGGTCCATGGATATAAAAATAGTTGAATGGAACAATCAAGAGCCTAGAAATAGAGATATGAATACATGGAGGTATGATGTGTGACACCTGGCATTACATACAAGTGGGAAAGAATGGATCAAACAATAAATGTTTCTGAAGCATGGGAAAATAAGTGTTTTTACCTCACACCGTCCAGAAAAATCAATTCCATGTGAATCAGAGACTTTAATGTGTAAATAAAACCTTAGAATTTTTGAAGCAAATGTGAGGGGCAGGAGGAATTAGTGCTGTAATTTCATGGTAAAGAGAAAAGTCTTAAACTATATAATTTTATGCACAAGCCATTGGGGAGAAAATTAATGAAATTTTTCTAAAGGAAAAAAATTACGTTCATCAAAAGACAAGATACAAAATTTAAAAGAGTGAAAGAGTGGGAGAAAGTACTTAAAATGAATGCAGTTTCTAAATATTAAAAGAAAAGAATCATCCTACTCTTCAATTAGAAAAAGACTCAATGTTATGAATAGGTAATTCCCGGAAAGGGGGAAACGCAGTGTAGATTAAAAGCACATGACAAAAGTCTGACAAATTGAAAAAACGCTTAGGAAGCAGAACAATAGTTGCCTTTACTGAACTGTAGTGGAAGCATAAACTGGTAGAACACTGCTGGAGAGAAATCTGGCAGTATTTAGTGAAATTAATCATGTGTATACCATATAATGCAGCTATCGTCCTATTCTATGACATATAACTCAGAAAAGGCTATCACACATCCCTAGAGGGACATATATGAACATATTTATCAGAATATTGTTTATCATAGTGAGGTCAGTAGACAATCTAAATAGCTAGCTGTATTCGTTTGCTAGGGCTGCTCTAACCAAGTACCGCAGATTGGGTGGCTTACATTACAGAAATGTATTGTCTCACAGTTCTGGAGACTAGAAGTCCCAAATCAGGGTATCCACAGGATGGCTTCCTTCTGAGAACTGTGAGGGAGGATCTGTCCCATGCCTCTCTTCTAGCGTCTGGTGGTTGCTGGTAATCTGTGGCACTCCTTGGCTTTGTAGAATCATCCCCTGGATCTCTGCTCCATCTCCATAAAATGTTCTACCCATGTGTGTTTCTCTGTGTCCAAACATCCCCTTTTATAAAGATATAAAACATATTTGATTAGAGCCCACCCTAATGATCTCATCTTAACTTGGTTAAATCTGCAACAACCATATTTCCAAATGAAGCCACTTTTTGAGGCTCAGGACTTCAATGTATCTTCTTTTTGGGGATGCAATTTAACCCAGAACACTACCAATAGGGATATAAGTGACTAAAACATAGAAGACGTTTCAAAGGAGTGCTAATGTTGATTAAAAATATAATATTGAGCTTGAAATGCTAAAAATGGTCAATAGGCCAATACCACTTCAAGCAAAATTTTTAAAATACACAAACAGTACACGACATATTTTATAAATATTTATGTATTTTATAACAACGTGCACCACAGCCATATATCAAAACATTAGAGGAATACAAAAAGAGTGTAAAGAAAGGTGTGCCCAAAGTAAGAATGAAGGGGATAATAAAATGAGGTTAAATTAGATTAAAAGTAAAATATAATTAAACACAAAAAGAAACCGATAAATAAAACAAGAACTGGGATTCACAGAATTGGCAAGAATATATCATGTTCAAGGTTCTCTTGTGCATTTAGGTTCAGTCAATTATTTTTATTTACTATCCAAGCCCTTTGCCTACAATTTTGTTATCCACCTTAATATTGCCTCCAATTCAGAGTTCATAAGAAAACCTCTCTTTTGGCTTTAAGTGTTATTTATTTCATTTGCAAATATTTCTCACTACTGTGTGGTGTACCCACAAGGAGTGGCTACAGTAACTAGAGTTATTGGGAATAATCTTTATTTTAGAATATAATAATTTTACTTATTGAACATAATGCATTTCATTTATGATCAATAAAACCTAACCCTCTCTCACTTGCACATTTTTTTCAATTTTATAACTCCATATTTAAATAAAAACAAAACACACGTAATTTTACTATGTATTGTCAGATTTCTCTCCAGAAGGGCTGTAGCAGTTGATACTAACAGTGCACAAAAGTGTCTATATTCCTACGTCTCCTCTTCTGACCCACACTTCCTACAAGTTATTGCTTTTTGAAAAATATAAAATTGTCTACCCATCCCGAATAATTATTGTAAGCAAATGCAGCACACACACACAAACACATACACATACATGCTCATACATAATCTCACATTTGGAATCCTTAACATGTTTTTTTCCAATAGTACTTTCCATTTTGTAATTCCATTGAATTTGATTTATTGGAAACACTCACAAAAGACCCAGAGATTGTTACATAAATGGTATTCTGTTAGCAGGTCAACCCTCTTTAGAGTTTGTGAAAGCCAGAAAAGAAGCCTTTAAGCTTATTGCTTTGGGAGTGATTTAACCAAAATGAGTGATGAATCATAGAGGTGATATACTTCTAAATCTCACCAAAGTAAAACTGTGTACTTTTCTTTTCTTAACATCTTTATTGGAGTATAATTGCTTTACAATAGTGTGTTAGTTTCTGCTTTATAACAAAGTGAATCAGTTATACATATACATATGTTCCCATATCTCTTGCCTCTTGCATCTTCCTCCCTCCCACCCTCCCTATCCCACCCCTCCAGGCGGTCACAAAGCACCGAGCTGATCTCCCTGTGCTATGTGGCTGCTTCCCACCAGCCATCTACCTTACATTTGGTAGTGTATATATGTCCTCTCTCTTGCTTTGTCACAGCTCACCCTTCACCCTCCCCATATCCTCAAGTCCGTTCTCCAGTAGGTCTGTGTCTTTATTCCTGTCTTACCCCTAGGTTCTTCATGACATTTTTTTTTCTTAAATTCCATATATATGCGTTAGCATAAGGTATTTGTCTTTCTCTTTCTGACTTACTTCACTCTGTATGACAGACTCTAGGTCTATCCACCTCATTACAAATAGCTCAATTTCATTTCTTTTTATGGCTGAGTAATATTCCATTGTATATATGTGCCACATCTTCTTTATACATTCATCCGATGATGGACATTTAGGTTGTTTCCATCTCCGGGCTAAATAGAGCTGCAATGAACGTTTTGGTACATGACTCTTTTTGAATTATGGTTTTCTCAGGGTATATGCCCAGTAGTGAGATTGCTGGGTCATATGGTAGTTCTCTTTGTAGCTTTTTAAGGAACCTCCATACTGTTCTCCATAGTGGCTGAACCAATTCACATTCCCACCAGCAGTGCAGGAGTGTTCCCTTTTCTCCACACCCTCTCCAGCATTTATTGTTTCTAGGTTTTTTGATGATGGCCATTCTGACTGGTGTGAGATGATATCTCATTGTAGTTTTGATTTGCATTTCCCTAATGATTAATGATGTTGAGCGTTCTTTCATGTGTTTGTTGGCAGTCTGTATATCTTCTTTGGAGAAATGTCTGTTTAGGTCTTCTGCCCACTTTTGGATTGGGTTGTTTGTTTTTTTGTTATTGAGCTGCATGAGCTGCTTGTAAATTTTGGAGATTAATCCTTTGTCAGTTGCTTCATTTTCAAATATTTTCTCCCATTCTGAGGGTTGTCTTTTGGTCTTGGTTATGGTTTCCTTTGCTGTGCAAAAGCTTTGAAGTTTCATTAGGTCCCATTTGTTTATTTTTGTTTTTATTTCCATTTCTCTGGGAGGTGGGTCAAAAAGGATCTTGCTGTGATTGATGTCATAGAGTGTTCTGCCTATGTTTTCCTCTAAGAGTTTGATAGTTTCTGGCCTTACATTTAGGTCTTTAATCCATTTTGAGCTTATTTTTGTGTATGGTGTTAGGGTGTAATCTAATCTCATTCTTTTACATGTACCTGTCCAGTTTTCCCAGCACCACTTATTGAAGAGGCTGTCCTTTCTCCACTGTACATTCCTGCCTCCTTTATCAAAGACAAGGTGACCATATGTGCGTGGATTTATCTCTGGGCTTTCTATCCAAAACTGTGTACTTTTATATTTAGAAATAAATGAATCACCAGGAAAAGGAGAAATAATAAGTTATTAGAAAAACAGCACTAAAGTATTTTTCCTCTTGTTCAATGAAGACAAAGTTCAAACTGTATTCTTAGTAAATGATTTGTAGGTTATACTTAATTTAGAAATAGGATTATAAAGGAACTACACAAACAATAACTTCATAGTTATTAAATGAATCCATGAGTACATGAATGCATATCTTTCATCACAGCAAAGAAGAAAGTAGGCATTCTCTTCTAGTTGCTACTAACTTTTAAAAAACATTTCTCAAAGAATTGCTATGAGAAATAACTGTTCTTTGTGGCTTCACTAGATAGACCTGATTTGCTTACAACATATCCCTGAAGTAGCTCAGCCATGTGATTTTCTTTGGAGGGTGGACTGTTAAGTGGTGTGATGCAGCAGGGCTTTGGTGTGTCCTTTTATGTTTGGACTTACCCTTTGTGCCTTTGCTATTGCCATGAGAAGGGCTAGCCCAGGAACTTCTGCCCTTCAGTCTGGGTCTCAGAACAGGATATGGAGTTGAACCCTGATGGACAAGTCTGCAGTTCGAAGCAGAGTCATCCTGCCTAGTCCCACCTCCGTCAGCCACCGCCCATCAGACTCCCAGACTTGTGAGTGACCCCGGTTGAGATCACAGAGCTGCACCAATGGATCTGCAGAGGTATAAGAAAAAATTTCTTACTGCTGTATGCCACTGGGACTTGGGACTGTATGTCTGAAGCAACAACTGTCAGTGGCCATTTGCCTTAGAAACTGTGGATATTTTTGGTCTCTAGGTGTGTAGTGAGTTCTTTCATTATATGGTTTCTTATTTTTCTTCATCAAAGGAAAATATTCTTCTATTATTTCTTCAATTTTTATTTCTAAGCCATTACTCCTACCCTCTTAAGGAAATTCAATTGTATTTATGTTGAATTTTTATTCTTTCTTGTTATTTGTTATCTCTTCATTGGTCATATTTTAATCTGAATTCTGAATGGTTTTCTTATATATTTCCTCAACATCATTGAATCAATTTTCTATAAGGCAGTTTTAATAGAGTTTTGAAACCTTAATTGTAGGTTTTCTTTTTAATTATGTATTTAAGCTTTCCTTTACTCAATGTATTATTTCAACATTTTGTTTTTCACTTTTATTTTCCCTTATTTTCAACTGAGAACACGAGCTTTAATTTTATGCAATCTTCTGTTTTCCAAAATAAATCCCTATTGATGCATCCTAATGGTCTCATAATTGTTATCGAATTCCTCGTTTTCAGGTTATAAGCTGAGCATGAGCTGAAAGCCTCCCCGTAGTCAAATGTGTGATGTTTATACCTTTGTATGTATCTGCTACCCTAAAGAGAAAACTTCTAGTTTCTATTCTGCTCTTCTTTCTGGCCCATGATGTCCCTTAATATCCCAAAATATAGAGCATGCAGAGGGAAAACCTAGCATTTCTGTACAGCAGTTCTCAACACCAGCCTATTAATAAAGCATTTAATGAGTTTTGCACTAAAATTTGCACTTGTCCATCTGTTAGTTACAGATGCTTTATTTTCCTGAAACAGCTATTTAACAAATGTCGTTTTAAAATAAATATGTCAGGGAGTTTACAATTTGACTTATGAACTAAAAAGCTATTTTATTTCTTGAAGTTTCTTTCACTCTTTAGCAGTCATTTCTCCCAGGAAAACTGTGGTATTTCCCCTGCAGCCATTTCTGCAAATTCTTTGAGAATAAGCTATCAATATCTCCATTTCTTAGTTATTCTATTTTCTTAGTCCTTATCACATATAAGCTAGAAAAAAAATATGTATTTAACAGAATGGAGCATCATACACATGAAGCTGTTTTATGAAATCTCTATTAAAAATGAATTCTTTGAACCTCAAATCAGGATTTTGTTTTAGTTGTGTCATATGTTACTATTGAAAATGAGCCATATATATATATATATATATATATATATATATATATATATATAAACTGACAGTCTCGGCCAAGAAAAATGTAGATATCATCCGTTTCTCCTCTATATCTTTTCTTAAGTCTTTCCTACCCTGCTCCATGCCCAATAAACTGAGCTGAAACAAAGAATGGATGATTGAGGACAGATGAGTCTAAGGGAGAAATACGCAAATTGACCTTTAAAAATGGCCAGACTGTGAGGATATTTCTATTTCCTCAAATTAAATAACTAGGGTTGGGCTTCCTTGGTGGCACAGTGGTTAAGAATCCTCCTGCCAATTCAGGAGACACGGGTTCGAGCCCTGGTCTGGGAAGATCCCATATGCCTCAGAGCAACTAAGCCCGTGCGCCACAACTACTGAGCCTGCACTCTAGAGCCCACGAGCCACAACTACTGAAGCCTGCATGCCTAGAGCCCATGCTCCACAGCAAGAGAAGCCACTGCACTGAGAAGCCCGTGCACTGCAACGAAGAGTAGCCCCTGCTCGCTGGAACTAGAGAAAGCTCGAGCACAGCAATGAAGACCCAACACAGCCAAAAATAAGTAAATTAAATAAATAACTAGGGATGAGGAAACCAAAGGAAATTTTAATTAACTTGCTCAAAGCCACAACATAGTTGTGTCATGAACTCATAATATGGAAGAAATACCTTTGACTTAACATTAAAATAATTGCAAAGCCTTTCAGGGTAAAACAAATTGCAGACAGTTGGAAAAACATATTTAGAATGTATAAGGGAGAAGTTATGGCTAGAGATGTAGATCTAGAAGTCAATGTAAAGTGAACCTTGAACTCATGCAGTGAGATTAACCAGAAGAGATGGAGACATTTGTGTCAGCAGCATTCAAAAAAATGGTACAGCAGCAAACGTGGACAAAGAATGACAAGAGAGGAAGGACCTAGGAGTTCACACATCAGATGAAAGTCATGAGCAAGTGTCCTATCATGAACATGCAAGAGAAAAAGGTCACAGGAGGCAGAAGATATGGAGATGGGAGCAACCTTGTTTAATTTTGGAGAACAAAGTGTTACTATTACAGAGATCCTTTTAAAGAGAGATGAAGGAAACTTTCTGTCCATGCTATTCATCTTACATGTTGAACCTTAGTGTTGATACTTGTCAAAGGCTGTAGAAAACTTAGAAAGAGAAGATTAAGAAGATACCAGCGGATCCTATTAATTGTAAAATACTTGAGATCATTATATGAGCTTAGTCTGCAATGGAGTGGAGTAAAAGTCACATACCAGTGGATTGAGGGGTGAGTAATACTAATTATGACTCTAATAACCTCTATGGCAATGTATTGTTATCATTTATTTAAGCATAAGATAAGGTAAGCAACATATCTAATATAACCCTGTATTCCTACAGGGTAGCCGTTCAAGGAATGTTGGTTTTCTGAATGGTGAATAGAGTAGAAGTAAAGAGTATAAACTCTATACTCCATGTCTTTTATGAAAAAAGGGGTGGAGTCAGAGCCAACCGTGAGGAAGAGACAGGATCTAAAAGGTATTTTCTACTGAGAAAGGCATGATGCATCAGATTTTGTCTAACCACCAGAAAACAGAGAACTTCTAAATAAAGCTTTAAAATCTTTTAAAATATAGTAGTAATTGAAATAAAACCTTTTTAATTGCCTTTGAAATGTACATGTAAGAATAAAATGATTCTGTTGTATAAGCTTTTACCTTTCAGGAACCAATAAATTTCACATGCTCTTATTGTTAGAATTCAGAAGACAAAAATAATAATTTGATTATGAATCTTATGTCAAGAATAGTGTGTGATAATTTTATTTAATGTACCTACTAACAATTTACTGTTTTGAACACAGGGGACTTAATTATTATTGTGTTGTTTTAAACACTATTTAATACAAGGGCTTTATTTCTGTGAAATTTTCTCTTTGGAGCATTTAATGATGGAAAATATTTAATTGTCTCAAAGCGATGTCATGTATCTCCTGGGCTGTGAATTACATGAATATTTATAAGATTTATAAACCAAATTTCCTTCAAAACCCTCACATTAACATTTTTAAATTAAAAACAAGGATGGAATAGAAAATAACACATTGAAGTCTTAAGTTCTAGAAAATTTAGATGGAATTTTATTTTATTTATTTGTTTTTGACATCTTTATTGGAGTATAATTGCTTTACAATGTTGGGTTAGTTTCTGCTGTATAACAAAGTGAATCAGCTATACGTATACATATGTCCCCATATCCTCTCCCTCTTGCATCTCCCTCCCACTCTCCCTATCCCACCCCTCTAGGTGGTCACAAAGCACAGAGCTGATCTCCCTGTGCTATGTGGCTGCTTACCACTAGCTATTTATTTTACATTTGGTAGTGTATATATGTCCATGCCACTCTCTCACTTCATCCCAACTGGCCCTTCCCCCTCCCTGTGTCTTCAAATCCATTGTCTATATGTCTGCATCTTTATTCATGTCCTGCCCCTAAGTTCATCAGAACCATTTTTTTTAATATTCCATATGTGTTAGCATATGGTATTTGTTTTTCTCTTTCTGACTTACTTCACTCTGTATGACAGACTCTATCTAGGTCCATCCACCTCACTACAAATAACTCAATTTTGTTTCTTTTTATGGCTGAGTAAGATTCCATTGTATATATGTGTCACATCTTCTTTATCCTTTCATCCGTCAATGGAAACTTAGCTTGCTTCCATGTCCTGGCTATTGTAAATAGTGCTGCAATGAACATTGTGGTACATGACTCTTTTTGAATTATGGTTTTCTCAGGATATATGCCCAGTAGTGGGATTGCTGGGTCGTCACTAATCATTAGAGAAATGCAAATCAAAACTGCAAGGAGGTATCACCTCACACCAGTCAGAATGGCCATCATCAAAAAATCTACAAACAATAAATGCTGGAGAGGGTGTGGAGAAAAGGGAACCCTCTTGCACTGTTCGTGGGAATGTAGATTGATCCAGCCACTATGGAGAACAGTATGGAGGTTTCTTAAAAAACTAAAAGTAGAACTACCATACGATCATTTGACATTTCTTAAACTACAAACCCTACACTGCTTCTCTAAACGTTGTCTATGAGCCACTTGAATTACATTTGTTAGGTTGCTGATTAAAGATGCAGATTGCCATGGCTAACATAAGACCTACTAATATAAACTCTTTGGATGTTGAGTCAGGTAATCCATATTCTTGCCGAGCGTCGCGGGTGAATCTGATATACATTAAATTTTGACCAAGAGGACAAATTAAAAATGGGCAATTGTTTTTATATAGCCATCATATTAGTGATACTAAAATCTGAAAAATATAGAGAAAATGAAGAAAATTCCAACCCACTCTTATTTATTAATACTGATGCAAAATTTTAAATTATATAATAGTAACTGGAGCCATCAGGACATTCAAAAATTTAATTTATTACAAATTGAGTTTATCTTGGACTTCATAGATTGATTGACATATGGTATTTATAACTAATACAAATTCAAAGGAGAACAAATATATTATCATATTTGATCAACTTAACACATGCCAAAAAGATACTTATTAATGTTTAATATTCACCCCAACTCAAAAATTAAATATAAACAAGCAATGTAGAAAATTACAGTAGAATATGCAGCTCCATGATAATTCTAACAAATATGTTTATTTCAATTGATATAAACTGAATTTGAGAAATAGCCCTGATAAGACACAAATTTTATAAAGGGAAAATATATACTCTCTGGCTACCTTCCTAAACGTAATTGTTTCTACCAGTTAATTCTCTTGAATATTTCAGACAATAATCACATCATCTTCGATAATAATTATATTTCTTCTATCCCTATATCACCTTCTCCTATTATTTAAAAAAGATAACTCTCTTTTGTTTTTCTAATTTTATTGAGTAGCATCTCCAGAAAATCATTAATCAGTAATGACCATCAAACATAACCTTGTGTTATTTTTCACTGTAATGGGCAAAACTATAAAAATATCTAGTTTTCTCTATTACGTGATAAAATTTAGCTTGCTAGTGAGATATCTACCTACTTAGCTATTGCTCATTTCTATGGTCATGGACTCCTTTGATACAAAGTCATGAAGGGTATGGACCGCCATGCCTGAAGCCTCCCAGATGTGTATTAACATATATATTGGAGTAAAATTAAAGAGTAGTTTAGAGATGCACCTTAGCCCACCCAGGGAGCATCTAGGAGTCTAAGAACCAGTCTGTGAACCAACCACCCTCCGCTGCCTGCATTCTTCCTCTTTGGCCGCTTCTCTCTTCTACCCCTAGCGGCTATTCTCTACTAACCACCTCCACAGCCCGCTGTGAATCAAAGCCCTTGGCTGCACCTCCAAATCCGCCCTCCTTATGCTAACGGTGCCTCTTGGTTATTGGCAGTTAAGTACTACCACCACTTGGGTAGTACTTTCTTTGAGACTTCTCCATTCCCATGGATATTACTGAGCCCGACTCTGTGATGGCCTCATCCGCTGTCAGCCTCGGCTTGCAGAGAAGAGCCCCCACTGAATTTAGTGCAGCTGGTTCCCTTCTTCCCAGCACACTCCTGATGGGCTTGATGAAGAGTTATGTCTTTCAGACCTTTCCTTGGAATGTAAACTCTGGCGGGCATCCTGACCTGATATAATATGTCCATTCCAGCATGCCCATTTCCCTCAGCCTCTTTACTTGTTCTCTGATGTTTGCTGGGGCAACTCAAGCATTTCCACTTCATTCAGAGTTGGCCATCAGTTATGATAGTTATTCCAGACTTCCATAGGAAACTCCAGCAGTCAGTTTGCTCCGGTCTTTGGGGTTCTTTTCAGGGTGTAAAGTCACATGCTGTAAGAAAGTGCTTCAAAATCAAAGAATTCTTGCTTATCTGGTCTTGTATTCTGGCCTCTTGATTAAATATGCTCAAACTCCAATCACGGGAGTTTGGCTCCTGTCAGTACATGCAGGATAATTCTTGCAGCTTTTGAAGTATACAGTCTCTTTCCTCTTTATCAGGTTCAGAACATTCCTCACTTAGTGATGCTGGGATTTCCCCTTAGTTATTGGTCTGGCAGTGATTGGTCTCCAGGAGAGGAGATAGAGGCCATTCTCCAGGGAGGTACCCGTTGCTTTGAACAGGGGAGGTTTCTGCAGTGTTCTTCCGCACAGCTGAAATTCGATCACTCACTAAGGAAGTATGGGCTGCTTCTGCAAGCCCATGAGTTCAGGGAGCCTGCAGAGTCAATGTCCGCAGAGGCATCTGTCCCGATGTCCCCATCCTAAGTTTTCCAAACTAGGTTTTGGCTTTGCATAATAGGCCTTCCCTGGCTGAGCATTCAAACAAGTCTGAAGCTCTGCCACTCATTCACTCATTTATTCAACGAATATTTCTAACTGTTTTCAGGTGAGCTGGTCTGGATGGCTGGGTATTTGGCGATGAATAAAAATGATAGGATTTCTGCCCTTGTGGTTACACATACAGAACAAATAGAGAGTGAATAACACTCTGTATAAATGTGTAAAACTTTGCAATATGCTTCTACAGATTATAATTATTTCCACATATTAAAAATTATTTTGGAATGTTAATTAATAAATTATTTTGGTATACTGTATGGAAATATCAAAATTTAATCATTTAACTCTTCTTTCACTGTGACATTTAGGTTTTATTTCTAGTTTTTTAGGACCACAACAAACACCATAATGAGGATTAAATCAGCGCCCTTTCAGTTTCAGAATTTGCAGTTCTAGAATTTTCTCTTAGTTCTTTATTATCATTTCCATTTCTCTGCTGAGATTATATGTTCATGGGTAAGTTTTATATTTTAAGTTCTTGAGTGTATTCATAATACACTATAATATACAGTATATATGTATCTATTAATATATAAATTTATAAATGTTTCAGTCCATGAATATATTTATATTATATAACATTAATATAATATATATAATTTTGTAATTTCTGTCCCTGATCATTTCAATATGTGAGTTGTGTGGCTTCTATTAACTACTATAGTTGTTAATTATGGGTCATATTTTCACCCTGTTTTTAAAGTCTCAGAAGGTTGTGCTTTTCTAAGAATTTGTCCATTTCTTCCAGGTTGTCCATTTTATTGTCATATAGTTGCTTGTAATAATCTCTCATGATCCTTTGTATATCTGCAGTGTCAGTTGTTACTTCTCCTTTTTCTTTTCCAATTCTGTTGATTTGAGTCTTTTCCTTTTTTCTTGATGAGTCTGGCTAATGGTTTATCAATTTTCTTTATTGTCTCAAAGAACCAGCTTTTAGTTTTATTGATCTTTGCTATCATTTCCTTCTTTTCTTTTCCATTTATTTCTGATCTGATCTTTATGATTTTCTTCCTTCTGCTAACTTTGGGGGTTTTTTTGTTGTTCTTCTTCTCCTTTCTCTAAATGCTTTAGGTGTAAAGTTAGGTTGTTTATTTGAGATGTTTCTTGTTTCTTAGGTAGGATTGTATTGCTAAAAACTTCTGTCTGGGCTTCCCTGGTGGCGCAGTGGTTGAGAGTCCGCCTGCTGATGCAGGGGACGCGGGTTCGTGCCCCGGTCCGGGAGGATCCCACATGCCGCGGAGCTGCTGGTCCCGTGAGCCATGGCCGCTGAGCCTGTGGGTCCGGAGCCTGTGCTCCGCAACGGGAGAGGCCACAACGGTGAGAAGCCCACGTACCACAAAAAACAAACAAACAAAAAAAAAAACTTCTGTCTTAGAACTGCTATTGCTGCATCCCATAGGTTTTGGGCCATTGTGTTTTCATTGTCATTTGCTTCTAGGTATTTATTGATTTCCTCCTTGATTTCTTCAGTGATCTCTTGGCTATTTAGTAACATATTGTTTAGCCTCCATGTGTTTGTATTTTTTACAGTTTTTTTCCTGTAATTGGTATGTAGTCTCAGAGCGTTGTAGTCAGAAAAGATACTTGATATGATTTCAATTTTCTTAAATTTACCAAGGCTTGATTTGTGACCCAAGATATGATCTATCCTGGAGAATGTTCCATGAGCACTTGAGAAGAATGTATATTCTGTTGTTTTTTGGATGGAATGTCCTATAAATATCAATTAAGTCCATTTTGTTTAATGTATCAGTTAAAGCTTGTGTTTCCTTATTTATTTTAATTTTTGATGATCCGTCCATTGGTGAAAGTGGGGTGTTAAAGTCCCCTACTATGATTGTGTTACTGTTGATTTCCTCTTTTATGGCTCTTAGCATTTGCCTTATGTATTGAGGTGCTCCTATGTTGGGTGCATAAATATTTACCATTGTTCTATCTTCTTCCTGGATTGATCCCTTGATCATTATGTAGTGTCCTTCACTGTCTCTTGTAATAGTCTTTATTTTAAAGTCTATTTTGTCTGATATGAGAATTGCTACTCCAGCTTTCTTTTGATTTCCATTTGAATAGAATATCTTTTTCCATCCCCTCACTTTCAATCTGTATGTGTCCCTAGGTCTTAAGTGGGTCTCTTGTAGGCTGCATATATATGGGTCTTGTTTTTGTATCCATTCAGCCAGTCTATGTCTTTTGGTTGGAGCATTTAATCCATTTACATTTAAGGTAGTTATCAATATGTATGTTCCTATTACCATTTTCTTAATTGCTTGGAGTTTGTTATTGTAGGTCTTTTCCTTCTCTTGTGTTTCCTGCCTAGAGAAGTTCCTTTAGCATTTGTTGTAAAGCTGGTTTGGTGGTGCTGAATTTTCTTAGCTTTTGCTTGTCTGTAAAGGTTTTAATATCTCCATCAAATCTGAATGAGATCCTTGCTGGGTAGAGGAATCTTGGTTGTAGGTTTTTCCCTTTCATCACTTTAAATATGTCCTGCCACTCCCTTCTGCCTTGCAGAGTTTCTGCTGAAAGATCAGCTGTTAACCTTATGGGGATCCCCTTCTATGTTATTTGTTGCTTTTCGCTTGCTGCTTTCAATATTTTTTCTTTGTATTTAATTTTTTTTTTTTTTTTTTTTTTTTTGTGGTACGCGGGCCTCTCACTGCTGTGGCCTCTCCCGTTGCAGAACACAGGCTCCAACGCGCAGGCTCAGCGGCCATGGCTCACGGGCCCAGCCACTCCGCGGCATGTGTGATCTTCCCGGACTGGGGCATGAACCCGTATCCCCTGCATCGGCAGGCGGACTCTCAACCACTGCGCCACCAGGGAAGCCTGTATTTAATTTTTGATAGTTAGATTAATATGTGTCTTTGCGTGTTTCTTCTTGGATTTATCCTGAATGGGACTCTGCACTTCCTGAGCTTGATTGACTATTTGCTTTCCCATATTAAGGAAGTTCTCAACTATAATCTCTTCAAATATTTTCTCAGTCCCTTTCCTTTTCTCTTCTTTTTCTGCGACCCCTATAATTTGAATGTTGGTGCATTTACTGTTGTCCCAGAGGTCTCTGAGACTGTCCTCAATTCTTTTCATTCTTTTTTCTTTATTCTGTTCTGCAGTAGTTATTTTCACTATTTTATCTTCCAGGTCACTTATCCGTTCTTCTGCCTCTGTTATTCTGCTATTGATTCCTTGTAGATAATTTTTAATTTCATTTATTGTATTGTTCATCATTGTTTGCTTGCTCTTTAGTTTTTCTAGGTCCTTGTTAAAAGTTTCTTGTATTTTCTCCATTCTATTTGCAATTTTTGGATCATCTTTGCTAACATTACTCTGAATTCTTTTTTCAGGTAGACTACCTATTTCCTCTTCATTTGTTTGGTCTGGTGGGTTTTTACCTTGCTCCTTCATCTGCTATGTGTTTCTCTGTGTTCTCATTTTGCTTAACTTACAATGTTTGTGGTCTCCTTTTCACAGGCTGCAGGTTCATAGCTCTTGTTGTTTTTGGTGTCTGCCCTCAGTGGGTAAGGTTGGTTCAGTGGCTTGTGTTGCCTTCCAGGTGGAAGGAACTGGTGCCTGTGTTCTGGTGGATGAGACTGGATCTTGTCTTTCTGGTGGGCAGGACCGCATCCAGTGTTGTGTTGTCAAGTGTCTGTGAACTTATGATTTTAGACAGCCTTTCTGCTAATGGGTGGGGTTGTGTTCCTGTCTTGCTAGTTGTTTGGCATGGGGCGTCCAGCAGTGGAGCTTGCTGGTTGTTGAGTGGAGCTGGGTCTTAGCATTGAGATGGAGATCTCTCACTGATTGATATTATGTGGGGTTGGGAGGTCTCCAGTGGTCCAATGTCCTGAACTCTGCTCTCCTACCTCAGAGGCTCAGGCCCAACAGCTGGCCAGAGCACCAAGACCCTGTCAGTCACACGGATTATAAGAAAAGGGATGAAAAAAAGAAAGAAAAAATAAAATAAAGTTATTAAAATAAAAAATATTATTAAAATTTTTTAAAAAGTTAAAAAAAAAAAAGAGAGCAACAAAACCAATAAACAAATCCACGAATGATAACAAGCGCTAAAAACTATACTAAGGTACACATAAAAATCAGAAACAAGTCACTTGCATACAGCAAATCCCAAGTCTACAGTTGCTCCCAAAGTCCACCCTCTCAATTTTGTGATGGTTCACTGTCTATTCATGTATTCCACAGATGCAGGGTACATCAAGTTGATTGTGGAGATTTAATCTGCTGCTCTTGAGGCTGCATGGAGAAATTTCCCTTTCTCATCTTGTTCATGCAGCTCCTGGGGTTCAGCTTTGTACTTGGCCCTGCCTCTGTGTGTAGATCACCCTCTGCATCTGTTCTTTGCCCAGACCGGAGTGCATTAAAGGAACGACTGATTAGGGGCTCTGGCTCATGCAGGCTGGGGGCAGGGAGAGGTATGAAATGCGGGGTGAGCCTGTGGTGGCAGAAGCCAGCATAACATTGGAACAGCCTGAGGTGTGCAGTATGTTCTCCCAGGGAAGCTGTCCCTGGATCACAGGACCCTGGCAGTGGCGGGCTGCACAGGCTTCCAGGAGGGGAGGTGTGGATTAGGGTTGGGGTTAGGGTTCTTGGTAGCTGCAGCAGCAGACTTAGCGTTTCATGCCCTTCTCTGGCGTCCGCACTGAGAGCCGTGATTCGCGCCTGTCTCTGAAACTCATTTAGGTGGTGCTCTGAATCCCCTCTCCTCATGCACCCCAAAACAATGGTCTCTTGTCTCTTAGGCAGATCCAGACATTTTCCCAGACTCTCTCCTGGCTAGCTGTGGTGCACTAGCCCCCTTCAGGCTGTATTCACGTAGCCAACCCCAGTCCTCTCCCTGGGATCTAAGCTCTGAAGCCTGAGCCTCAGCTCCCAGCCCCCACCTACCCCAGCGGGTGAGCAGACAAGCCTCTCGGGCTGGTGAGTGCTGGTCAGCGCTGATCCTCTGTGTGGGAATCTCTCTGCTTTGCCCTCTGCACCCCTGTTTCTGTGCTCTCCTCCATGGCTCTGAAGCTTCCCCTGCTGCCCAACCCCTGTTTCTACCAGTGAAGGGGCTTCCTAGTGTGTGGAAACCTTTCCTCCTTCACAGTTCCCTCCCACTGGTGCAGGTCCCTTCCCTATTCTTTTGTCTCTGTTTATTCTTTTTTTTTTGCCCTACCCAGGTATGTGGGGACTTTCTTGCCTTTTGGGAAGTCTGAGGTCTTCTGCCAGCTTTCAGTAGGTGTTCTGTAGGAGTTGTTCCACATGTAGATGTATTTCTGATGTATCTGTGGGGAGGAAGGTGATCTCCATGTCTTACTCCTCTGCCATCTTGAAGGTCCTCCTAGATAGAATTTTAAATGGAGGTACCAACACCATTTTAAAAACTGTGTATATTCCTCAGAGATCCATGAGCATCCTTGTGTGGCTCTCACAGACAGAATTACACAGAAGTAGAGCTTTTTTATCCCTGTTTTCCACTGTGGTGGATATTTCCTCCTTTGGGAAAATTGTTTCTGCTTATCCTTCTTTACTCAAATCTCTCACTTCTCCCATAATATCCTAGTCATTAAATACCAAATGTTTGGAAACTGTCCAAGTGGAGTTGTTTCCTCTTGTCCTGAGTGGTATGCCTAGAATATATTATATTATGGGCAGCTGGGCAGGATGCAGGGCAGAAATGACTTGTGACAATAAGAGATCTCCAGTCCTGACTGAAATTTAGTAACCAGAATCACCTGACATGGATCCACGTCAGCTTACTCTCTTCTTAATGATGTGGGCACTGAACACCCTGGTGGATATTCTGACTGTCTCTCTACCCAATGAATACTGTGTCTTGATCCTCTCAGTGAACCTCTTTTAACATCAGTTTATAAACTAAATTACCAGAAAAAAAAAAAAAAAAGGCAGGAAACAGAACAAGTAATGAGTGATAGCATATGCCTTTGTATTCTAGAAAATGTAGTCAATAAATAGATTTCCTTTATATATTAGGTAGTACATACTAATATATAAAGGAAATTACTGATAAAAATTATATTATAAATATTATCTGCACTTAATACTTAATTATTAGACTTAATATTGATAACCATCAGATATGAAAATACTTTATGAAGCTTTACGTGTATACATACATTCTTTTTGACATAAATTTCAATATTTAATAAAAACTTAATATTTGAAAATTAAACTTACATTGTCATGCCGCTGATTCTGAATAGTAAGTTTCTGTGAGTAAAGATATTAACTGTCTGAAATATATATTCTTCAACTTAAAACAAATCACACAATGATTTGAAAGATCTTTGTACAAAGGTAAACTACACTATATTTTCTTAAGTACTGTTTAATTGCTAATATTTGGACTGCACTTAGCAAGTCAGGCAACTAATTTGTTAGTGTGTAAGACTAATCTTATAAAAACTATCACCCAGCTAATTTTTTTCTTATATGAGCAACTATTGTTTATAAAATTGCTGTTGAGAAAAGAAAAATAGTTGGGTAGAAGAGGATGGTAGGTTTATTAACTGAAAGGACTCAGAGATTTGAGCTCAATATAAGGTTAGTGTTCATTTTAAATGACATAGATGGAATAATGGGGGAGAAGCAAGTCAAATGAATATCTCAACATTTTCTATCAAGGTAAAAAATTTTTGGCAGTATATAAATATCTAGAGAAAGTGCATATGTAAAGAAGGGCAGGCAACACAGCTTTATTAACCTACAATCACTTTTCATTGCCTGTCCAACTGTCCTAGATGAAGATGAGGTTGTATTGGAATCTTCTCAGGGACCACATGGGAGGATAGATTTTAAGGGATGCCAAATTGGCTTCAACAAAAATAGCTAAATTTTATTATTCCCACTGGGTTTTTTATAAGACCTTTAGTGAAGAAAGTTTTTCAGTGCTAATTTTTTTTAATAATAAAAATAATAAAATTGAGAACCCTTTTCCTATTGTAATTATTTCTTTTCTTTTTATATGATAACACTATTTTATAGCATTTAAAAATATTTCTGACAGATAAAAAATAGTATTTTGTTGTATTTCCTTACAAATCTCACTAATTTAGAATTCCACTTTTTCACGTCTTGCATTGATATATCATTTACTCACCTCCACTGATTTATCTATTGATTCCTGTACAGGTAACACATCATTCTGATAACTGTAACTTTAAAATATGCTTTAATATCTGGCAAAGCAAGTAACAAGTAACCCTCTGTAAGTCAGAGTTCAACTTGAGAGGCAGAACAAGTAGGAGATAAATATTAAGAGACTTATTACAAGGAATTGCCTAACACGATTGTGGGGACTGGCTAGGTAAATCTGAAACACAAAACGTGCCATCAGGAAGGGCAGACTAGAACTTTTGAGTGCAGGTTGAAGTAGCTGTCCACAGGTGGAATTTCATGTTCATCAGGGAATAATCAGCCTTTCAAAAGTCTTTCAACTAATTGAATCAGGCCCACCCAAATTATCTAAAATTGCTTATTTAGAATAATCTCCCTTATTAAGTCAGTTGATTATGGACTTTAATCTGCAAAATACCTTCCCAGCAATACTTAGTGTTTCATTAGCCAAGTTGACATATCAAAACACCACCACACCGCTCCTTAGTTTTCTTTTCCAATACTATTTACTAATGCTTTCTTTACTCCAAGGTGGCTAAAATATAATAGTATAGGATGTTATAAATTAATTAAGCAGTATTTATTGTTAAAAATTGCTGTGACTTTTGTAAATAAGAAACAGAAAATAGCCATTATAATAATAAGACACCTTTAAATGAATAGAAATTCAATAGCAATTACAGTGAAAGCAAATTAAAATTATTTTGTTACTAAATCAAGGGGAAAAGTGTTTGTATTTAGGTATTTGTGTCAAATTGCAAGACAAAGAATGTCAATAGAATTGCCTGTTCACTAATATTCTTCTGGAAAACTTCTAATTTAGAAACTCTCTCTTGAGTCCAGAACGGTGTGACAAGATAAAACACTTTATACCTAAAGTGTACCAGTTAATTAGATATTAGGAATTTCCATTAAGTACTATTTTTTTAATTATGAAAAAAGTAGATTCTTATCAATCTTTCAAAGAAAAGCACAGTTGCATAGCTGTGTTTAAAAAATATATGTATGTATATAAATATACGTGCAAAATTTGTTTAAAATATATAGGCATATATGTGTGTGTATATATATTTATATGTATACACACACACTTCATTACTAACTTGTCTTAAATCTTAATAATGAGATTTCAAATTATAAAATTAGTTTTAATGTGGACTTGCTGTAAGCATTTAATAGAATTAAAACTCTAACATCTGTCAGAGCTACATTTGTTAGGCTGATTGATTTACTGTCCTAAATTAATGATTATATCTATACCAAGAGTAATTAATTGGTGTCTACTGGCAATAATGACTCTTACACATATTTTGTTTTGTTATATCATTACACCCAGCCCAGTGTTTTAGATAGCAATGAATTATGAAGGTCACAATATTAGCATCTTAGTTTTTATTGTCATATATCCACTATAGTTCTCATATTTATAATTAATGTATTTCCTCTACCAGTATTTAAGTTTCTGAATGCTACTCCAAAGGCAAAAGATAATGTTCATTAATACTACTACTAATAATAACTTATAGATAAAGCAACCACTAAATATGTTCTTATATGCTAAACAATGTTCTAAGTAATTTCTTGTGTTGATTAATTAACCCTTAAAAAGTCTCTATGAGGCAAGTACTACTATTACTCTTGCTTTACAGATGAGGAGACTGAGGCACAGCAAGATTAAATAACTTGATGAAGGACACATATATTTAAGTGGAAAAGCCCAAAGTCAATACCAGCTGTCAGCCTCCAGAGCTGATGCTCTTAAACACCATGCTGAACTACTCTCAAAGGCCAAACAGTATTTTACAGCAGCGGCGGAGGGCCACTGGTGGGTCAAAAAATTGTTTCTAATTCTTTTAAAAGAAAATGAAATAAATTAAAGCAATCTTCATGTAGAAAGGGTATTTATTATTTTCTTTTAGTTCTGTGTGTGTGTGTAAATGGATTATGATATAAATACATTTTTTCTTTCCTAGCCTATTCTTCCCCTTAGAACAGCCAGAGCAATCCCGTTAAAAAGTAATTTATCACATGCATTAAAACAGCTACTTAGTAAAACAAAAAAGAAAAGAAAAAAAAACCAAAACAAGCAAAAAAAACAAAATTAGAAAACCAGAAAATAATGAGTTGTTGACTATGAAGAGAAACTGGAACGCTTGTGCACCGTTGCATGGAATGTAAAATGGTACAGCCACTACAGAAAATAGTATGACTGTTCCTCAAAAAAATTAAAAACAGAATTCCCATATGATCCAGCAACTCCATTTCTGGGTATGTATCCAAAATAGTTGAAAGCTGGGTCTCAAAGAAATATCTGGATGCCCATATGCATAGGATCATTATTCACATATCCAAAAGGTGGAAGCACCCCAAGTATTTATTGGTGGATGAATGGATAAACAAAATGTAGAATAAACAAATTGCTAAAGAAGCCAATCACACATAGAGAAACATTGAATGATCCTACCTATGTGAGGTATCCAGAGTAGTCATACTTGAAGAAACAGAAAGTAGAATGAGGAGTTGCCAGGAGCTGGGAGGGATGGGGGAACAGGGGATTATTGTTTAATGGATACAGAGTTTCAGTTGAGCAAGATGCAAAAGTTCTGGGGATTGGTTGCTCAACAGTGTGAATGTACTTAACACTACTGAACTGTATACTTAAAAATGATAAAGATGGTCATTTTTATGTTATGTGTATTTTAAGCACAATTAAAATTTTTTGAAAGTTAAAATCCGATAACTAGAATTCTACAGCAGTCCTCAAATGAATTCTTATTCCTCACTTTTTTGTGTGTTTGTTTGTTTAGAGCAATTCAGAACAGTACGTTCCTTGCCTTAGAGCCTCCCAATGGCTTTCTGTCTCAGTGTGAAATGCTTTACAATGGTCTGAAAGGGTCTTTCAGTGTTGTAATCTCATGCTTTATCTCTCTTCCCCAGATCATTCTGCTTCAATTATTCTGACTTTTGTGCTATTTCTTGAACATTTCAGGCACTTTTCTGCTTCAGGGTCTGAACACTTGTTCCCCTTCCCTTTGACCTCCCCCCTAAAACCCTCAAATTTATTCTAGGGCTCAGCAAATTGGGTGAAAAGGCAAAAACAATGATATTAAACTGAAAATCATAAATTATAGATTCTAGCAGAAAGCTATGCTATTAGTCTTCTGAAAAATGAGGGATTTTGTATACTTGTATATTTGCACTATCCTGGTTGTACCTAGACTCAAAGGAAATTGGAATTTGTGTTTGTTATTTTAGGAAACTGTGTGCCAAACAAAAAGTTGGAAGAATGAAAGAACAGATATTGGGTGATAACTAGCACTCAATGCCAATGACATATTATGTAAAAGGTGACAGCCAACCTTTTGTCCTAGTATGTCATTTCTACAAAAGTTCATCTTATCTGCTCAATTATCATCCACTACGTCCAAAGTGATATATTCTGTTACAAGAACCCATAAGTTGATGACTGATTGTTTGCTATCTAATATACCTCTTTATTAGATTATTCATACTACACTATTCATTATTTGGGGAAAGATTTCAATACTTTATTCAGTAAGTGTGTATATTACCAGTAAATATAGAAGTATATCTATAACCTTTCAAAAATGACTAATATGTGAATAGAATATACATTTAGTTTTAGAAACTGTACTTACATAATCATTGCAAAGCATTCTTTAATATTTTCCTTCATGTTTCTAAGCTGTTATTACACTACTTTCAACCTCTCATATTCACTTTCAACCTCCAAGTTATAAACCATTTGAGTAATATTTTGAATCATTTCTAGGCCCAAAGTTTCTTTTAAATGCACTGTGACTGCCTAGATATTAGCAGGCCAGCAACAGAGGTTTCTTTTTTATTTAAGCACCTTGGACAAGCATACTTTTGGTTATGTACTGCCTTAGTAATGATAGTTATATTGTGTTCCTTCAGTTGATAGCTCATCTCTAAAACTCTAAAGATGGAAACCAATGGTTTGCTTTAAATACATCCCCAAAGAAATAAGGCTTTTCAAAATATATTTAGTAAAATCTGTCATTTTTCACAAAGGGAGGAAATATATCTACCCTGAGTGTGTGAAACGTGGGGGACAACTAATAAAAGAAGAAATAGCTGAAGATTTATTTCAGTCTTTACAGATATTGTCTCTGGTTCATCAAGGTCAAAAAAAGATTCTGAAACCGTGGTCCTTTTCAGAAAACATGCTTTCAAAAACATATTCTGGAGTCCATTTGGAGTTATGTTTTAAAACTTAGTGTACAAATTTATTCATGTCCGCCTACTGATTTCCTCAATAGCAATATTTGAAAGACAAGATTTTAAAGGATTTAGTTTTACCATTTCTATTCTGATTGCTTTGATGTTCAATTTGATTTTAAAATTTGGTTCAGTTTTCCATATATTTTGTAAATAGACTTAATGGTTTGGTAAAGAAATTATTGCCTTGGGCTTATGAAAGTGGTATCATACAGCAGTTTACTGAAACTGAATCATTACTGATGTGACTGAAATCTGCCTCTTTCACTTACTATTTCTAGAAAATTAAATAAATTGCTTAAAATATCCCTCATATTGCTCACTTTTAACATGAGGATAATAAAAATACTACTTAGCATTTTAATTATTCAATAAAATAGTATATGTGCTGCACTTAGCATAGTGTTTTATAAATAGTCAGCAGGAATGTCCTTTTGTACTGTCTCAGAGATGTCATTCACACTGTATGTTACTGTTAAGCGTTCAACTAATGTTAGTATTTATCATTTTTATTGCTTTTCTTATTAACATTGTTTTTTGGGGACACACCTCTGTACAAGATAAAAACTTATACTTACATTTTAGCTCAAGCCATATCCAATGTTTACCTCTGCCAAATGCTTGTGCATTTTATTCTTTCAATTTACTTTTAAGGTTAAAAGATATTTTATTCTAAAAATTGTGTTTCATCATCTAAGTTTAATCATTTCAAGAAATGGCAATATTAAGCACACAGTTTTTCTTCATTTTGTGGAGTATAAATATGTTCCTGTAAACTTATATGTAAATCAAATGTTTGAAACTAACCCTTGAAAAGTTTAGTAGTTAAAAAATTATAAAGTGATTATTTAGACCATCAAGCAAAACTTTTCCATAACATACTGAGGCCCACTTAAAATTTTTCTACTTTTCTCCCTGATTGATATTAACAGCCACCACAGAGCAAAAGACCAATTACTTACAAGGGAAAGGCAATTAGATATATAACAAATTTACCAACCACAGCACTGGAAGTCAGAGCACAATATAATACATGTTAAAGGAAAAAAAAGTTAAAATAAAACCAACCAAAAACCAAAATATTGTTTACTTTCCAACAATAAACTATTTCAATATCAGAAACTACGTTGGTTCTCCCGTGTCTTTTTGCCTGTCCTCTTCTTTCTGCCTGGAGTCCTCTGCCCTTGACTCTTTCCTCTCTTCGCTTCTACTCATCCTTTAAATCCTATCTTACATAATACCTTCTATGTGAAGTTTTTCTTTAAGCCCCAGGAAGATTTACCCACTTTCTCATGCTGTACGTACATGCAGTCATTATCGAACACAACTTAAAGTTGATTAAATCTTATCTTTTAAAAATAATATTGCAGGACATTCTGTTCTAAAAACAACAATTTCTCATTAAGAATTTCCTGTGGATAAATACACACTTATGACAATCCTAAAGGACCTTAAGATTTGGAATCCTATTTTCTTATAATCATCCAATTATCTGATTAATCTACCAGATTGCACCTGCCTAAAAATATGGACAAAATTGAACAAGTTTGTGTTGTTATCATTTTAAACATTTTCAATGTAGTTGTGATATTTACTTTTGGTTTAAAATAAATCTAAGAGCTGGATTGGATTTCCAGTGTGCTACTGGTATTTCATCAGTAACATCATCTACATTCCTTTGATGACTGTTCCTACACAAGAAACGTAGTGTACACTATGAATAAACCATTTATACATATAATTCAAATGCATGATTGTTAACTTGTAGATAGTTTCAAAAACCTGGAACTCTTTCAACAGACGTAAAGGAAAGATGATTTTCCAAGAGAAGGTTGTAAAAGTTGTCAATGAGAAACTGAGAAAGGTCAAGGGAGAATGAATTCTCTTACACTTAGTCTGATGGTAGGTTCCTGAAAAGGTTAAACTTGAGATGAGTCGCTGATTTTCTAACTTGATAATAGTGAAGGAATGTATGAAACAGCTTTGTGTCCTCCCTTCACTCTCTGCTTCCCCTGACCCAAAGGCACACAGCTGTGCATTTCTAGAGCTTTTTTACTAACAATTATATTACTGGACTTCCCTGGTGGTCCAGTGGTTAAGACTCCATGCTTCCACTGCAGGGGACATGGGTTCCATCCCTGGTTGGGGAAGATCCACATGCCATGTGCTGTGGCCAGAAAAACATAAATAAATAATATTACTAATTGTATTACTAGCTGAATATAATGGAAAAAACACAGAACTATTAATTAGGGCACATGGATTCTAGTCCCATATCTGCTATTTACCAGTTCTGTGACCTTGACAGGTGAATTATACTTAATCTTCTTGGTTTTCTTTCTCTCTAGAATGAAGATGAGATTTGCCCTTTCTCTACAGGATCCTCATGAGAAACAAATACTATAATGGCCCCAGGTTACTTTGTAAATGCCAGAGTGCTACACCAATGTCAGGACTTATTATTATTTATGTGCCTGGTTAGCTCTCATCATCTTCCCCCAACCTCTCCCTCCTCCTTTGTGCCTCTATTAAAGACATCACTCTCCATTCACCACCTTCAGGCTGAAAACACGAGCCATTGTTATGTGTCCCCTGCATCAATTCAGTCATCACTCCCTTTGATTAGGCCTAAACCCTGTCTATCTAGTTGTTCCTCTCTTGCTTCTTTCTACTCCCAAGCCAAAGCTTTTGTAGGCCTCATCATTTTCCTGAAAGGCTGATCTTTTTTCTTTTCTTCCAATTCATTGTCAAAAGTGGCTGAAATTCTTTTCTGCAAATACAGATTTCTATCAGATAACACACAAACTCTTCAGGCAGGCATTCAAAGCCCAGCAGAGTTTTATCATTTTCATCCATTCCTATCCTATATGTGTATATGGGAAGTTCCAGTAACCAATGCCCGCATCTTCCATACCTCATACCCACCACAGTCAAACTTTTCTGCATTAACTCAAACTATCCAGACACCTTGGGATGCCTGTGTCCTCCACCACTTACATACGAATGCCCTTCATCTCTTAAGCCCTATTTCATATCCCTTCTTCAAACTTTCTGCTAGCTCTCTAGTTGTAACAGGTCTCTCCCTTCCTCTTTCTTCTGAATATTCTCTGTATTCATTATCTATTGGTGTGTCAAACATAGCTGCAAGAATTACCAGCTTAAAATAGCTAACATTTATTACCATCTCACACAGTTCCTGAGGGTCAGGAATCAAGGAGCAACTTAGGTGGCTACTTATAGTTCAGGGTGTCTCCTGAAGTTACAGTCAACTGGTCGACCAGGGCTGTTGTCATCTCAAGACTTAACTGGGGCTGAACATACTGCTTGCAATTTCACTCATGTGGCTGTTGGCATGAGGCTTTCATGCCACCTTACATGGATCCTTCCTGAGGGACATGGATTTCCCCAGAGCAAGGGATCCAAGAGAAAGTGATCCAAGGGAAGGATAGAAGCACTCAAGATGGAAAGCACAGCCTTTTTATCACCTGATCTCAGAAGTGGCATACCATCACTTTTTCCTCTGTGCTGTTGGTGACACAGACCAAGTTTAATGTGATGCATACAGGGTATGGACACCAGGGGACATGGATATTTGAGATGGTGGAGGCAGACTACCACATTCTGCTAGCACATTATTTTGTGGTCACCATAGCACCCTTCATTATAGCACAGATCTATCTCCTCCCTCTAGACACCGAACACTCTTGTTTTGTTCATTACACTCTTTCATCATCTGGAAAAATTCTTTATGCAAAATAGGTCCCCATGAAATGTTACTTTACATGAGTTCATATCTATTGTGTTCAAGGTTCTGAATTATTTATAGCCTTTTGTTAAGAAAGTTGAGGTCTTAAGTTTGATTTTCTCAGAGGGCTAGGGAGTCATATGCTGAAACCATATGTATAACTTGTACCCTAGACTTGGAAACCCATATTCCAGGCATATGTTAATGTTAACAAGATGGTTTATGAAAGATATTTGGGTGGCATTAATGTCATTGCATCACCATTATTAAAATTTAGTTAATAGTGTGTGCTCTGTCAACCTACAGATAGTGGTTGAATATGCATACTTGTTTTTAGAGGGGGAATGTGGTGGACGGCAGGAAAAATACTAATCACGGTTTCAGAGGACTTATATTCCAAGATAAACTCACTTTTTTGACTTTAAACAGTTTGCATGGTGCCTGCTACCCTTAACGTGAGACAAGTTCACTCAAACTCTAAAATAGAGATAAAATTTTCTTTTGTATAACTGAAATTTCTACTGAAGCTCCCCCAAAACCAATTAAATCAGAAAGCCTAGAAGCAGAACCTTAGTAACATCATTTTTTAAAGATCCTCAGTAAATTCTAACATGTGTCCGTCATTGAGGATCACTGGGACATGGAATATGGAATGACAAAGAAGGACTTCAGAAAGCAAGCAAAAAACTGTAATTTCATTTTGTGCTCAGCAAGTCACAGAATTAGAATTTTCCTAACCTGAGAGAGGACACCTAGATTGGATGTGAGTCACTGAGTTGTTAATACACAAACGAAACATTCTCTTCTTGATTGGCAAATCCAGAGCCATAATATTCTTTTGGCCATGCTTTTAATATCAATGTTTTTCATATTTAAAACATACATAATTGCAAATACCAGACTCATTTTCTGGTTTGTTTCTCTTACTAACCATTGTACATTTTCCAGTAAGAGAAGACCATACTTATTTCTCTGGTACTAATTAGCAAAATAAATAGCAGATGTTAGACCAGACTTCACGTATTCAGATTGGTAGCTCTGTTTTCCCTCCGTTACATTGCAGTAGAGTCAGTAATACAACTTGTTATATGATACTCTTGGTATATGTGTTTAGTGTGCAGGGAGGGGAACGATGTCTTCCTACAGATACCTGTACTGTCAACCAAGAAAATGTTTGGGATCTGGTGGATCCTTTTATTATAACCTTTTCAGGAAATTGCCCTCAGACTAAGCTACGTCCTCATTGGACTCTCAGCTTCTCAGCAAACTATTTTGAAATCAAATCTCTGAAAAATCCAGTTTCCTTTGTATGTATTAAAGAATGCAAAGGAGAGATTATCTGTGATCTTGTTTAAGGGGTCCTCTATTTTCAGTACCTGTGAAGAGATGCTTCTATTTATTAAAAAAATAAACTAGAGGAAGCCTGATTTTTTTTTTGGCTTCTTGTCTACTATCAATTATAGTAATATATAACTGATAGTAAATTATAAATAAAATAAGCACAAAAAGATACTCAAAGTTTAGTATAGTTTGAGAAAACATGACCTTAACATTAAATGCCATGTCTTTGACTTCATGTAAGTCACTCTATTCATCAAAATGTTAAAGCATGCCACGTTATAAAGATGAGAGCCAAGTTTCTCTTCATTACCAATATCGTCCTGTTGAGCGTTAGGAAACTTATATTTTCAACAGTGCATTTGACCTTTTCCAATTAAATTATCCTCTAAGTGAACTAGATAAAAAGATGAATTATGTTAAAATTAATGCTCTTCCTTGTTTTTCAAATATGAACTATAATAAGTTCTACTTTTAAATGGTAGTATCAGATAATGATATTCTGGTTTAAGCTCCCTCTTGCTATATAGAGTCCCACTGGATTAATATTGAGGCAAGGTTAGAAATGAGCCCAATTTGGTCTGATGATTTGGCAGAAATAACTAGGATATATTACATATCCTTGAGCAAGTTTTCTGGGCATACATTTACAGTTTTTATTATGTTTTGTTTTCTCTTTTACTGTGAGTAAAGATTCTTTTGAATCTGTTTTGTAAATCAAGAGAATGTAAGATTTTATTGAACATGTGCTTGTGTATAGAATAGTGGAAGGGACTCTGGGCTGGGAGTCGGGTTAGGGGAGCTCCTCTCACTGCTGGCTCTAGGGAGCTCCTTAACCTCGGGGTCCATACCTAGCACAGTAGATGGTGCTCAGCAAACATTTATTACAGAAGACTTTGAGGGATGAAAACTGCATGGTGAGGCCTTTCATTCCCCTCCAACTGTAAAATTACACAAACGGAGTTAATACAATTACATATTAAATCTCAGCCGCTAAGTAGGTCAAAGTAAGTTTGGTCAAATTATTTATATTGGGTTTTCCTTGAAATATTCTCCAGAGATAAAGAAGTTATATTGTTTTGATTATGCCATAGTGTTGACATGAAGTGATCATTGGTCTAAAATAACATAATATTTAGATATATTTTTGTATCACTTGGGAGATAAGACCTACATGATAGGCACAGGTTATGCCCTTCAACACAAAACAGTTTGATCTTATGACTTGCAAACTTTTGCTCTCAACTGACAGCAAAGGATGACTGACTGACATTTGCTAAAGCATTTTAAAGAATCCTGTTGCTACAGGCTCTGTTCAATTGACTCTGAAAGGGAAATGTAATTTTTAGTTTCACAGCCTCTGACACACAGGAACATTCCAAAAGGATGTTCGAATACATGTATAGTGAGCCAACCTACCACATATGCCACATTGAAACTTAAATCCATGTATTAATAATGTATACATAAAAGCATTCAGAGGGATAATGACACATTCAGGTTTGATTAAGAAAAAAAGCATTTTTAATTTGGTAGAGTTTTTTGTTTACATTCTAACTGTATCATCAGAATAAATAATTCTAATAACTATTATTTATTTATTTTGGGTGCACAGCATGCAGGATCTTAGTTCCCCAACCAGGGATCAGACCCGTGCCCCCTGCAGTGGAAGAGCCAAGTCTTAACCACTGAACCGCCAGGGAAGTCCCTCTAATAACTTTTAAACAAATGATTGCCTGTGTTTGTTGTACAAACTGTTTTTTGTTTGTTTGTTTGTTTTTCTTTTTGGCTGTGCTGTGTGGCTTGCGGGATCTTAGCTCCCTGACCAGGGATCGAACCTGGGTCCTTGGCAGTGAAAGCATGGAGTCCTAACCACTGGCTTGTCAGGGACTTCCCCAAACCGTAGCATTATTAATTACACATTATCACTAGTGTGATAGCATATATGTACTGACAAAATTGTGGGCAAATTTTCCTACAAAAATACGATTTTTTTCTCAGACAGACATGAACTCGTTATAAAAGGTGGCAGTTAGGGCTTCCCTGGTGGCGCAGTGGTTGGGAGTCTGCCTACTGCTACTGATGCTGGGGATGTGGGTTCGTGCCCCGGTCCGGGAAGATCCCGCGTGCCGCGGAGCGGCTGGGCCCGTGGGCCGTGGCCGCTGGGCCTGCGTGTCCGGAGCCTGTGCTTCGCGACGGGAGAAACCACAACAGTGAGAGGCCCGCGTACCGCAAAAAAGAAAAAAAAAAAAAAAGGTGGCAGTTAGCTACTGTATATGATTCCATGTAAATGGTAATCTTCAATATTTTTTATTATAATTATTATTGTTATTGCAGCTAAACTTTGTTAAGATTTGGTGATAAACTTACAGATGATATTTCTCAGCAGGATCTCAAATAATAAGTATGTTGTCATGACTTCTAAATGAGTACATTTTTGAAACAAACAATTCAGTCTCATCAGGATGTAAACCCCAAATTACGGGAATTTCTCAACGCAGAATATGACTTTAGTAAAAATCCAGGGCTTCCCTGGTGGCGCAGTGGTTGAGAGTCCGCCTGCCGATGCAGGGGACACGGGTTCGTGCCCCGGTCTGGGAAGATCCCACATGCTGTGGAGCGGCTGGGCCCGTGAGCCATGGCCGCTGAGCCTGTTCTCCGCAACGGGAGAAGCCACAACAGTGAAAAAAAAAAAAAAATCCATTTGGATACTCATTTTGGAAAAATTGAATAATAAGGTGACATGGATTTTGGATCTGAGTGAAAAATCATCTGTTGTTAGAATTTTTGTAATGAAAATAAAAGAACAACATATCTATAATTTTGAACCATTCCTAATAGAAAGGGGTTGCATATTATTTAACCAAATGTTTTCTGTGTCACATGATTCTATATATCTAGATAACAAAAGAGGTTTTGCATATCTGATTACATTAGCAAAACAAAGGCTCAGATGAAAATGTTTATAATTTACTGACATACACTGATTTCCAGGATATTCAATATTTGCATGGCTATGTGCAGCTAGCTTAACAGCACTATGTTTAATAAGGACTTAGTAGTTTTGTGTGCCATCAAGTGAAATAGCAGTCAACAGTGTGATGAGAGTGACCAAAATGCCAAAGCAACCATTGACTGTATCAACGCAAGGACAGTATTCACGTAAAACATGTGGTGCCCTTCACATTGTGTTGTTCAGTCAGCAATTGGAGAAAGGACAGGGTTTTAAGTTCTGGGTACCACACTTTTAAAGTGATATTAATAAAAAATGATATTAATAAACTGTTCTTTAGACCAAGGAGAATAAATAGGTGGTAAATGATCTTCAAATCATACCATATACGTAATGATTAAACAAAGAGGAATAGACCAAGTTCTGAGTATAATAAGTCAGGATAAGAGAAATTTAAATGTTTGACCAATATTGAGTAACTTCTCAAAATTAGAACTTCCTTGAAAATTAAACCTTTTAAAGTCACAAAATGCTAATCTTGACTAACTTTACTAATATGTAAATACTTTTACAGTTATTACGTAAGGGGGAGGTTAGACTAGATGCTCTTTAAAATAGCTTCTGAGATTCCAAGATTTCAGCTTTAATTACCCATGTAATGACCTATTTGCTTAGTGTGAAGCAGGATAAAACAACTATTTTATTTGCTTTTTACAAGTTTGCAGTAGATAGGTTACGAGTAAGATTACCTCTAGCCAAAAATTAAAAAGAATACACTTTCCATTATCGTAACAATTTCATTGCCCTGGTTTTGATCATTTTGGTGGAAGGGTATATGAGAATATTCTGTACTACTTTTGTAATTCTGCTGAAATCCAAAATTATTTCAAAATAAAAAAATTATATTCTTTCTCTCAAATCAAACAAATTTAATAGTAAGATAGCAAAAAAAGTAGAAAGTGACTTTTTATTGGATTAATAATGTCTAAATTATATTTCGTGTTTATTCTTATCCATATATATGTAGCACGTGCACAGATTATTGCTACCGCTGACTACTTTCTTTGTTGTTTTATATAACCATAGTCATTTCTTCAACTGCAAGCAAATTACACTTTGGAACAAATAGGAAATTACACAGCCATTTTATGTTCTTAACAGAGCTTGCTAATGAAGTACGGATACCTGTGGATATACTCCTCCCTAATCCCTGCTGGAGAAGGGGTAAGGGTTGAAATGGAAGGGAATTTTACATTCCTTAGTGTTGGTAACAAGAGATAGAGGAGTTAAGTGAGCGAGAACCACAACCATTGCAACCCCATTGCAGTTGTCATGGCCTGGGTTCCCTGATAAAATACTGAGGCTCTGAAATGTGCAAGCAGGGAGGATTTATTGGAGCATGTTTTCAGGGAAAAAAACACAAAGCCCCCCCCAAAAACCCGTGAGAGATGAGTAACTGAGGACTGGGTAGAGATGGAAGTTGAACTATGGTGTGGTTGCCTCAGAGGCCCCGGAGTAGGGATGGCCCCGCAAAGCTGAGTGGAATGAGGCCTGGCCTTATGACCCCGTATGGATCCATCATCGTAGGTGCATGCACCCAAGGGAGGGGCCATGGCCTTGGATCTATTCAGCTGAATGCCCCATGAGAGGGACAGGGCTGAGAGACATCAGCACAACCCTGCCAGGAGTTGGGAGGAAGTGTCAGCCCTGCAAGGGGGCTCTTAGAAGCATTCCACAGCGTATACCGCACTTCATCTCTTGCACTGCCTGGATCAAATTGCTTCATATAATAACTCTGCACAGCTTCTACAGGATTCTGATTGTTCCCTCTTCATGGATAAATGTGCAAGAGAAAGGCTAGTGTGACAGACTCCAGCCCCGCCAACAGCAGCACATCCAGACTGCACATGGGCGCTCATTACTTTTCTCCTCCATTGCTCATTCTAGCTAGTCTCTCTCTTTTTTTTATTTTCAGTACGCGGGCCTCTCACTGTTGTGGCCTCTCCCGTTGCGGAGCACAGGCTCCGGACATAGAGGCTCAGCGGCCACAGCTCACAGGCCCAGCCACTCCGCGGCATGTGGGATCTTCCCGGACCGGGGCACGAACCCGTGTCCCCTGCATTGGCAGGCGGACTCTCAACCACTGCGCCACCAGGAAAGCCCGCTAGTCCCTCTTTTGAGTCTCAACAACTTACCTGGTAGGGTGGCCCTAGCACCATCTCTGTGAAGCCTGAGACAGGCTATGGCTGCTGTACTTGTCTTTTTAACCTTCAAAATATGGCTAGGGAGGAACAGAGCCTCACCAGTGGATCACTTGTGTGTGAGATGCATTCTTCCCAGTCCCCTTGTGCAATAAGCAGGAATAAAACCTCCTTCTGATAATCAGAGTGAATTACCCCCACCAGCATGGTGACTGTTTTTCTTGGTGGCTCGTCTCTTGGGAAAGCTGCTAAAAGAACCCAACAACAGCCATGACTTAAAATATAATGGGTCTCTTGCTGTGTTTTCTGGTGCAAACACTACCTTTCTGGAAACTAGAATGACTAGATATGCAGAACTTAGAGATGAGAGAGGAAACACAAATTCCCCAAGGGGGTCACTGGGAGTGATGATAAACAGAGGCTTTCCTACTGCCATCCTTTCATTCCCAGGCCATATACAAGACATAGCAAGATCCAGTTGTTATTGATTTAAGGTATATCTTCCATTCTGAAGGATGATGCCCCATCCTTTCAAGGTGTCATCCCTAAGCCCAGCACCTCAGCTGTACCTCCAAAAGGCTGTTCCATTCTGTCACAGAGGAGCTCCTGGGGGTTGCAACAGGTGATGTGGCCAGTGGATCCCACGGTCTTGTGTGTGTCCTGGCATGTCCTTTGCTAGAAAGTGGGAGTTGCTTGGTCTGATGCAATATTATGGCTGCCCTTGTGTTGCTCAAGCAAACACTAAATAAGCCCTTGAGTAATGATGCTTGTTCAGTCACTGAAGGCAGGAGAAACAAATAAAAACCCGGAACATCTGCTGATTTTAGTCAAGATGTAGTTTCCACTTCTAAGTCTATAGTATTCTTAACATGGACCACTTGTCCACAACAATGACCTGTGGGGGCATTTCACACACCACTCTCTCTCAAGGCTTCCCTGAGTGAGGCTGTAATGCAGTGTGGTCTGTTTTTGGCTCAGGCCCACGTACTAAGATAGCTGACCCTTCTGTGAACCAAGCTTGGCTTATTTCCAACTCCTGCAGGTTGTTACAGGTTGTTAGAAGCCCCTCTACTCCTCCGCAGACACACACAGGGAACCAAAACTTCCACGATGGGTGTTAGGGAGAGACTAAGCCAAGGTAAATGACATGAAATTCTACTTCCTCAGATCACCCAGATTATGTTATCCTGGACAGACCACTTCTTATGACTGACTGATTCTGGACCTGCTCAACCTCATGACCTGGTGAGTCGGTCATGACCAGCTTGTGATGAAAGCTCTTCATTAGATATCCCATTGTGAGATTCTCCATCTCCACCAGGGCATAGCAGCAGAGTTAACATCCCATTTGAGCGTCTTAAAAGCTTTATATAAAAATAGATTGCTATTACCTGGGTATATAATGAGATTTGGCTCTAGGGATATTCCCTGCTAGTGTCTAATTGAATACAAGTAAAAGTTACATGGACATAATTTGTCTATGAATGTAGGTGAAGATTTTCAAAGATCATAACTCGTAGTAGGTTAACGACTACATCTAGATCTAGATCTAGCAACATCTCCAGTTTAACGGTGGGAATAGAAGCCATATGTTTGGATAGAATCAGCAAGAGGGAGTATGTAAAGTAAGGAAAGGAGAGGGCCAACTAATTGCATCATTTAAGCTGAGGGCCAGAGTAGAAGAACCTAAGGAACTTGAGGATAAAGAAATAGGACAAAAACCAGGGAAATGTGATCTCAAAATATAACAGAAAATAATGCTTTTAAGAAGGAATATTTATACTTTCAAAAGCCTTAGGTAGTAAGAGAGAGGAAGAATACATATAATGATTATTAAAAAGTGAGTGTATATAAAGATTATTTGTTCTGTGAGGTGGTAGTAATTTGAAGAGGGTAGTTTTCTTATAGATAAGAGATTTGGGACCACATTTAAACGCTGATGGGAAAATATATACTAAAAGGGCTTTTTTGAAAATGAGAAAATGACAGCAAATGAAAGAGTCTACTCTCTTTCCGGATTACCCATCAATGCAAAGAACATTTTTTTTTTTTGGTTGTGTATAAGTAAAGCCTAGAAGTCTATTTGCCCAAAAGTTTATAGAAGGGAACTTTTCATTTGGAAGAGAGTTAGACTAAATGTCTTTCCCTAAATTTCTTCCAAACCCAAGACTCTTTAATTTTATGGTCACTAAAGTAATCATAGTTTTCTATTTGTCTAGTTGATTTGATTGAGCTAACTTGAATGATGAACTGTGTATTTATGAACAGTAGGTAAATGTCTTCTAGATCTGGTAAGGTGGTGGACTAAAATGACTTGGTCATTCTTTCTTCTTCTATCTTCAAATATAAGCTACTGGAGTTGCTGGATAACATTGAATATGCAAATTATGCTTTTATCTACAATACTGAACCTGTGTTATATACACATATGATTCCATAGAGTCTGGTATTACTGTATACCTTAGCAGATAGTATTAGTAGTAATGATACTATAACTTTTCAAATGCCTCCAGTTGATACTATACATTTTATAAGTGGAATTTTCTTATTTAACTCTTACAGTAACTGAGTTATTTCTATATACATCCAATTCCTATAAATTTAATATATCTAATATTCTTGCATCTTGGAGAACATACATTTCCTCTCATTAAAACATATTTGTAATCTGCTCTTTCTTCATTATTATTATAGTTTCATGCTTTAATTCATTTATATATTTTTATAACTTGTAAATTATTCATATTTTTACTAAACTTTGTATGCTTCACAGAATAATTTTAACATGCCAAATCCAGTGGATTTCTAGCCATTGTCAAGTAACTATTTGCAAAGTTGATTTTCTATATATGAGATACACAAGCTACTGTATTAAAGAACCAGAGAACATATTTTGTTAATAAGTAGGTTCTCATCAGCCTTAAATCCCAATTAAAAATGTAATCAGTTATTGGAGCATTATCACAGTTTAATGATACACAAGGGAGTCCAAAATATAAAATCCTTTTTTAAATTGCTTTCTGAATTCCTTTCATTGACCAATTGCTCTTGACAGTTCACAGTTTCTTTGTGTCTTCAATCCCTTTCAAATTATTGGCACTTTGGTATTTCTAGTTCAAAAAAATAATATTTACTAATGCCCTAAAATATGGTTCCAAGCAGTCTAAGAAGTAGGCAGCCTGAATGAGCTGTCAGATGTTTTACTCCTAATGCCATTTTTATACATTTTTTCCTCATCACCAGTCAGATCTTTTGGGGGATGTCTCAAGCTATTGTCAAACTGATGGGGTGACTTAACTCCTTGCCCAGAAAAAGCTAAATACTCATAGGTACTTACCTATCATATTAAACATATACATACACACACATGCACACAGAAAACAAAGTTTGCTGCATTGAAAATGTTCATGAAAGCTGGGAAGAAGGGAAAGGAGAGGTACTTGCAGTATACGTCTAGATCTATTTTAAATATGTGAAAATAGTGGAAGAATTATTTATTCTTAGTCGAGTTACTTAAGAAAATATGCAGTCTCAGTGAATTATAAGTAGATGCAATGGGTACAGATAGTGATACATTAAGGAACTATGTATTGTAAAACCCAAGATAATAACATTCATTTGTTAAGTTGAAGTGAGAGCACAAGTCATTTCTAACATGCTTCACTGTTTGCCTATGTTATTTAATCAGTAAATCACTAAGCACCCAGGGATACCAAGACTGAGAAGTTCATGAAAGAGCCATACACCATAGTTCCTCTGCCTTTGTGTTCAATATAATAACAAGTAGATTCCAGAGTCTAGGAGGTACGTTCATATATTTGCTCTTCATTTTTATTTAGAACATGTTATTTAAACACGTGTTATTGCTTAACACATCTATAGTACAGTTTCTAATCAGAAAAATGTGATCTGGAAGGAGATTATGAGAAGAGAGAAGAAAAGACGTGAGACATGGCCGGGGGTGGTGGAACAGCATTAGACTAATAATGTGAGAAACGCTTTAGAAGTTACCACATTTTCTCCTAACAAGGACCACAGATGGGCTTTTATTATTCTGATAGTACAGATAAAGGAATTGCCATGCATTTATAAGTAGCAAGGCAAGTTTTGAAATCAGCCTTTTCTGATTTGATTATGAGAATCTAATAATTAAAAATGCCTTATTATTTACAACTCAATTGTAAACTGCAATTTTCAACTTTATTTTAAATTATAAACCCAACGTGAGCTGAGAACTTTAGAAGATATATGATCTCTTAGGAGCAGAGAGGGATTGGGAAATGTATAATCTAATTAATCAAGCCCTGAGCAATCTAGAATTGAATTTGAGGTTCACGTGGATGATTGTGTATTCGGAGGTACACCAAAGAGATGCCTAGGAATTCTTAAAAAGTCAAGGCATGCCCACAGCTAGCATGATTATTTTCATTAAGGAATCCTAAGTGGTCTGTTTCCAATCCCGGAATTTCTTTGAAATTCCAAGAGCCATTCTTCCTCAGAGCCTCCAAAACTAATTTGTAATGTATTGGATTATAAAAGCCATGTAGGGGTAGGTACTCTGTCAAACTGTTTGTTCTTTTGTAGTCATCAGGCATTGGAATGTACTTATGTTTCTTAATTTTAAATGGGTTATTAAAATGTTAAGATTATGTATTTAAAACATGGTTATTAGATGGGCTGTTTAAACATATCGTTCAGAGAAATGAGTCATTTTTCTTTTATTTCATGATATTATTGACTTTTTGTTTGGATTCAATGCGTTCACTTCAGATGTAGTTTCTCCACGACCACTGCCTTCTCATTAATGAGAGACCACAGGCAAGTGCAAAAATTCAGCGTCAGAGAGACCCGATCCTGAAATTGCTGTAGTGCCATAGAGAACTGTCTACATTTCATATCTAAGCTTTAGTTTTCTAACCTGTAAAATGAAAATAGCATGTCTACTTACCAGGACAGTTTTCAGGTAAGCAGAGATTATGCCTGTAACTTGACAGACACACAATTAATATCCAATAACATAGTATTACACAAATGGTAGACAGTGTTATCTATAATACTTCTTTCTTAAGACACTATATATCATCCTAGTATTTTGATAGGGCTAATGCTAGTCATTTTTCATATTTTCCTTTCGTCATATCTAGTAATTGCAAGCCTAGTTCTGCAGAGCTATCACCTTTGCTTCCTCCTCTACCCTACAAAAAAACAAATTGTCTTAAGAGTAAATAAAATTTGCATCAAGATTCTTTGGAGAATAATCTAGTTTTCCATGTTTGCTTGTTACTTCAGACAAGTGTTTTCCCCAAAGGCCCTTTACATTGTATCTTGTGCTTCAAAGTTTGACTCCTATTATCTCTTGTCTGGGTAGTAGATATATGCGTCAAATATCCCATTTGCTGTACCCCAAGGTGACACTAATCACTGTCTCACCATTGTTACTCTATAAATGTTTCTTTATTGGGCATAACATCCAATTCCTTCTGTTTCATGTTCTCTTTATTAAAACATCTCCAAAATTCTTGAAATGTATATCAACTATTGTCTGAAGTTTGGGGTTCCCTTCTACATTGCCCAATGGTTATTGACAATGATATTTCACTAGCCCAGAAATAACCTCCTAATTTTCTATAGAGTACACTTTAAGAGTTTGTTCACTTATATTATTTCTATGTGCATATTAAGTGTATATATGCTTTTAGTTATTTTCCATCTCCCACCAGTTCAGAACCCCACAAAATTTCCATAAGTGATTATAGAGTTGTATTCTGCCCCACTGTTGATGGAAGGCTGTTAAATGGTGTCACAGAGGAATTGGCAAGTGAAGTGACTGCACACATGAACAATTATTTTTTAGTTTAGACTCCAAGCCAGTAAATTTTCTTCACACCAAAGGGGTTTTAAAAGCACCATGCCTACCAGCAGCCCAGTCTGAAGAATAATTGCTGATTGTTGCAGATCAATAACATCCAATTTAGAGAGATTGGGTGCTGTAGAATTCCATAGCCATAATTTTGTAAAGCATTTTTGAGGAAAGCAAAACATTCATAGTCATTAATGAATTAGAACTCAAAATAGCTGGGAAACAGAAACTAACAAGAAATAAGTAATATGGGTCAGAAACTAGAAACATATATACCAGACTTAGATGTAAACCCAGGAAAAGATCCACACTGGGCCAGAACTAGGTGGCTCTGGAGACATACACATGTGCTCTCTCTCTCTTGAATTGTTTGCCATTTCTAACTATGCAAAGCCAGAAACAATTTAAAGCTTAGAGATAGCATGGCAGGTATTTTACATGTTTCAAGAAATGTTGCCTGTTTCAATGCAAATAATTTTCTTAAAAGCATTGACTTCTCTTTCCTTAGTTTAGCATGCATTAAATACTTAAGTGTTTCTACTGATTATCTAGCACATTCTAGACTTAAGCATATTTTCCATCTCACAGGTCTTCTCTGAAGATCAAGGTTCCTTGTGCATGCGTGTTTCATTTTATTTTCCTAAAATGTCACACGTCTCTCTTTTTATCTGCAAATTCTCCAGTTATTATCTATACATTGTGAAAACTATGATTCTCCCAGCCAGCCTAGAAAGTAAGTGGCTGTCAGGGGGAGAGTACGATTGAGAGACTTGTATCCTGTATAACAGGGAATAGTGCAGTTTGTAGGGGCATGCCCACAGTGCAGAACATTTATTATTAATTTAAGCTGCGGCTGAGGGAATAGAAAGACTTTTAGGAAGAATAGGGAGAAAATGATCGAAGCTTGCTAAGATTTTAAATTTTAAGTTATTCTGCTTACTTTGTCTTTATGGCCACAAATGAGATGGGAGTTAATATTCAGTGAGGATACAAAAGAAAAAAAGTCAAAAAATATGTTAATTGTTAAAAATGTAGGACACCTTAAATATAGTTTGAAAGCATTTAACATTACCATCATAATAGACAAAGTCCCAGAAATCATCATTACAATTTTAACTGAGAGATAGAAAGGGTATAATCAAGATTTTTAATATCTATTTATATAACTGAAGCCAAGAGATCAAATTTTCTTATGCTCTGTAATTGCTTCAATTTATACCATAAAATTTGAGCTTGAAAGATAATTCTGTATTCCGTTAGCTGTCAGACATCTCAGAGATATGATCAATCAATGCCAACAAATTAAATTGAATAAATCCTTTCTTATTTAGATAAATGTATTCTGAAGGTTTTCATCAAGAAAGGTATAAAAGTATAAAGAATCTTCTGCACTCTTGTCTCTGTTCCCTGCAGGACCCTAATTTTTACTGGGTACACAGCAAAATACTGATTATCGAACTTACAGATACAACTGAATGTAGCAGCCTCCATAAAAATGTAAGTACCTGTAGCAGCAGCCACCAGAGAACAAGACAAATCATGCGTCCATAGCATAATTAGTACACAGTGAGGTTTTAGTCTGTTCCCCAAGTAGATTTGTAGCCTGAAGTTAAATCATATGACTGTCAAATACCATGCTAATAAGGACAGCCACTATGAGACTGAGAGAGGTTGAATTCCTAGTGCTTAAAATATCATGATTTAAAAATAAATAAATAAATAAAAGGAAAATAAATTACAGAATCAGCATGAAGCAGTTGTCATGGAAAAAATTAGAGTTTTGGAGCCAGATAGATGTAGGTCCAAATCCTAATTATTTTAATTATTAGCTGTGTAAATAACCCAACCCCCCTGAACTTCCATTTCTTCATTGGTAAAAGGGCAAGAATAATATCTAGTTTATGTGATTGGATGGAATAAGGTAGATAAAACAACTACCATTCAGTAGAGATCAATAAAGGTTCATTTCCTTTCAAAAAAAAAGAAAGAAAACAACTATAAACTTAAATATGTAACAGGGTCACTCTGGATGATGGAGCTTTGGGAAAGCCCAGAAAGTTTTGTGGATTTACTTTAAATGGACTAAAAGACATGGAAGAATAAAAAGCTATTTCAGATATTAAAAAAAAAAGAATCATGACTCAAAGCTTGCCATATGCTGAGTATACATATTAGATATACATTTTAGTCGATGTTTCTAGATACTTATCATACAATATTTAATAATAGTCATTAGTTTGGCAAACTTTTATCACTGTCCCAGTTAATCTTTTATCAATGTCTTATGGAACTTTATATAACTTATTTTTTTTCAAATATTTTCATTAATAATTTCTGATACTGAGTTGAAAGGAAACTTCTCAAATTGAAATTAGATAATAAAAACTGAAGAATGGTGACCTGTTAGTTGTAAGAGATTAATAATTCCAGAAATAAATTATAGGAACAATCCCACAGGCTAGTGACAGCATGTTTTGTTCCATTATTTTTAAAAATTTCAGCTATATATGGAAAAAGCTAAATTATTTTAATCTAGCACTCTCTTTTTGTTTCTTTTAAATTTATTTATTTATTTTTGGCTGCCTTAGGTCTTCATTGCTGCACGCGGGCTTTCTCTAGTTATGGTGAGCGGGGGCTACTCTTTGTTGCAGTGTGCAGGCTGCTCATTGCCATGGCTTCTCTTGTTGCGGAGCACGGGCTCTAGGCATGCAGGCTTCAGCAGTTGTGGCTTGTGGGCTCTAGAGCGCAGGCTCAGTAGTTGCTCCATGGTCTGGGAGATCTTCCCAGACCATGTCTCGAGCTGGTGGTTCCCTGAATTGGTAGACGGATTCTTAAGCACTGCGCCACCAGGGAAGTCCCCGGTTTAGCCCTCTTAGTGCATATACATTGATTTCTTCTATTCATACTTTCAGGGATTTTTGTTCTTTTTTTTTTTTTTTTTTTGCATTACACGGGCCTCTCACTGTTGTGGCCTCTCCTGTTGCGGAGCACAGTCTCCAGACGCGCAGGCTCAGTGGCCATGGCTCACGGGCCCAGCCGCTCTGCGGCATGTGGGATCTTCCCGCACCGGGGCACGAACCCGTGTCTCCTGCATCGGCAGGCAGACTCTCAACCACTGCGCCACCAGGTAAGCCCAGAATGGCTGTTTTTAATATTAGAATCTTACTGAATACTCTTTATAAATTTATAAGGGATTATGATAATGTGGAGGATATATGTGCGTGTGTGTGTTGTGTGTGTGTGTACTTACACGTACATAAAATAAACATATAGGGAGAAAATTGTATTTTTTTGTCCATTAACCTGTGTATTCAGGTAACATGTATGAGTTTATCACCTATAATGTGCCAGACACTGCAAGAGGGAATGAGAATCAAGTAGAAGTGAGGCAGTTTCCCTACCATTAAATACTTTGCGTTCTCAAAGAGGGAGAATTCTGAAGGGAGTTTAAGGAATGAGGTTGAAGCATGTATAAGGAGGGTATACAGGAAGGAATGGCCAGGTATGGGAGTGGTGGGGTGCTGGGGGAGTGGAGCAGTGTGTACCAAACACTTGATATAGGAAATGTACTTTGAATTGAATCTTCAGAGATGCGGTGGTGTTAAGTAGTGCAGGAGAGCTGGGTGGGCAGGGTCATGCCAGTGGAGAGTATTCCAGACAGCAGGAGACTTGGAGCAGTTAATGCTGTCCTTCTATGAAATGAGCAAAATATTTGCTTTTTTTTTTTTTTTTTTAAGATAAGGTTTGTGATGACCAAAGGGAAAGACTTTCTGGACCTTTAATCTTTTTCTGATTATAAATAAATAAATTAAAAGCTGTTTTCACAGTTTGACATCCCTCTCTTCAAAGATAAGGGTAGGAGAAAGGTCATCCTGCTAATAAACAGAAAAACTAGACAAGCTTTTCGTGTTGTGGCTCATTTAGGACAGTTTTATTTAGTCTCCATAAAATTTTAGAGTTCACCAGCTCTAATTGATATCTCTAGAGCAGTTTTGCCCCTTGTTCCTGTGCGGTTAATGTCAGTGACATTAATAGACAAGTAACTCATATACAGGAAAGCGTGATTAAATGGAAGTCTTTTCAGTTGCGCAGACTCTGAAAACCCAGTTAAAGAAACGGTCCACTTTATTTCTTCCAAGATGTGAGCTGGAATTGAAACGGGGCTGCTGCTTCTTTCTGGAGATCGATTTCTCTAAGCCTGTAGTCCAGAGCAGTCAATGTGATTATCCCTCCTGCCAAGCAAAGTACCCGCCTGCTGAAAGTCACACTGAGTAAGAAAGACGTGCTTTGTGCTGCCAAAGGATTCCATGTAAATAAGGGTAATAATCATGTTCTCACCATTTGTCAAATATTTCTGTCATTCTACAGGAAAAGGAAAGAATTGGATCAGAGCTTCAAGTTACAACTTCAGTAAAGATTTCATAGATTTAGTTAGATCACCCTTTCAAATGGGTAGGAAGGTCTAGAAGAGGAATATTGCTTTTTCTAATGAAACTCTGATGACCACTCAGCTTAAAACCACAGGAAACATTTTTAAATATAAAACCTTCCTGGTTGAATAATACAATTTACCCTCTTTCCCATCAGAAATACTGTAAACCTGTAGAAATACTGTAAACCTGTAGAAATGAGACAAGGCCGATGTGTTCTCCTGTTCCTTAAAGCATGATGACTCCACAGCCTGCCATTGTATGAGAGAAAAGGAGGGTTAAATAGTTTTGAAATTGCCCATTCATGGGGATATTATCAGTAGAATAAAGGACGCCTGAATTATCAGAATGGAAAACGTATCTTATTCAAATTTTCATACTTCTCTTGATACCAGAAAAGTCTGTTCTTATTGCTGAGGAGACACCAGAAGTAAGAAACACTTTCTCCAGATCAGAGGTATCCTCAGGTAGAATACATCATTTTCTCTTGAGAGACACTTTCACCTCGTGGGTTTTTGTTAAGCTGAATGATTTCCTAGAAAGAGGTTAAGGCACTACGGACACTTTTACTCAAAATATATACGTGATTCATACACCTACGTGTTTCTTGTTAAAAGTAGCATAATATTTTGAATAGTTTTCTTGAAGTTTCAATTGATTTATTGTAGGAGAGGAAACAAAATTTGACAGATTCTTTTGCTGGAGGTAACAGGAGCACGAATGTCTTTCCTTTCTGAGGGAATGAGCACTATTACTTTACATTTTGTTAGTCTACGGATGTGCCGAAGTGATTTGAATAGTTTAAGGAAATGGGAACTCACTGTTGAGCCCAGACCATCAGAGTCTTAATCTGACATCACTCCACAAGTGGGAGCCTTTAGAATCATTTTTACAAAGTAAGTATTAAGGACGAGTCTGTAATAAGACCATATTTATTTTTCTGTCATTGTCACTGTGTTGGGGTCCACTAGCTGTTTCATCACTGCAAGGGATTAGAGAGTTTAAAAATCACAGCCGTCAGCACTTCCCTGCTATGCTTTTTCATTTTCGCAGAGAGAGGTCACCTGTAGTCATGGAATCATTATGTTCAGTCATACACGAGGCAGAGCAAACCTAAACCTGATTTCTTTTGACTGGGAAAAAGTGTAACAGTTTCAAAGTTTCATGCCAGTCAATTCTCACTCTCATCTGAAAAATACATTTCATTTTCATTATTGATGTTGTGGCTGAGTGCAAAGAGCAAGGGCCTAGAGTCAGGGGACGGGAACTAAGTCCTCTGCTCATCTGTGAGAAAAGGGCGAGGAATTTATGTACCATTTTTGTGGCTTGTTTACCTTATCAGTCAAATGCAGGGTGAACTAGATGATCTCTAAGATTGCTTTAAACTCTAAAGATCCATGATGTTATGACCATTAACATTGCTATTGTTATCATTTAGAGAGCCCTGCACTGTCTTCTATCAGACATTTTAGAAAGGAAGTCATCTATAATCCCTCATACTTAGAAAACTGTGATATAGAATGTATGATACTTTTAAGGATTCAGGGAAAAGAGAGGAATGATTTCTTAACTGAAAGTGGATACTTGAGCTTTCTAAACTGGAGGTTAAGGTCTTCTCTGGCTTCTAATACACAATGATTGATTCGGGGAAAAGCACGCAGCTCAAATTGGAGCAATGGGAATAGAACTTGGCTGTCGTAATGACTGTAGCAGCAGGAGGAGGGAAATTATCGATCTCCCACCATATGAATTATGTTGTACTGCATACTTTAAATATCTGGGATTTTACTGAAAGAGAGAAAGGCTTTAGTTTCATGAAAGCTTCAGAGATCCACTTTCTAGGAGAGATCAGTGTTTCCCAATTACCTTGTACATAAAAGTTAAATTTACATAGAGAGATCAAATGACCTATTTTCCAGGAGAAATCTATAGGTCACACGCAACAATGCCTGTATTAGTTCTTTAGGGCTGTCATAACAAAGTACCACATTCTGGGTGGCTTAAGCAACATAAATTTATTTTCTCAATCCCTGGAAGCTAGGAGTCCAATATTAAGGTATCGGCAGGGTTGGCTCCTTCTGAGCACCATGAGAGAAAGGTGTCTTCTCTCTTTGACGTGTAGATGACCATTTCTCCCTGTATCCTCACATAGACTTCCCTCTTTGTGTGTCTGTGCCCAAACTTCTTCTTCGTATAAAGACATCAGCCATATTGGATTAGGATCCACCCTAATGACCTAATTCTACTTTAATTACATCTTTAAAGACGTGTCTTCAAATACAGTTACCTTCTGAGGTACTGGGGTTAGAACGGTGCTGTATGAAATTTTGGGGGCACACAATTCAGCCAACACAGGGCCTAACCAGTGCAAAGCCTTCTCAAAAGTCTTTTACATAAATTAATACATTTAATTTTCATAACAAGCCTGTAAGTTCTAAAGAGGTTATGTGATTAGCTCAACAAGCAAAAGGCCATCTGACTCCGCGGCATGTGGGATCTTCCCGGACCGGGGCACGAACCCGTGTCCCCTGCATCAGCAGGCGGACTCTCAACCACTGCGCCACCAGGGAAGTCCCACAATATTTTTTATCCACTTTTACATTTTTTAGGTAATAGGATTGTAAAATATATTCTACTCTCTTCACACACTATCATAGCAGAAGCTTATCCAGACTTTATTACATTTCTCTAAATATAATTTAATGCCTAAAATTATTTTATCATTTATATAGCTATTGTGTTTTATCTAATATCTAGATTATTTCCAATATTTTACTGTGGTTTGTCCACATTTACTAACATGTTTTAAAAATTTAACTCCCAGGTTTACTGAGTCAAAGAGTATGACTTGTTTTTCAGAAATAAATTCAATAATTTTTCATTTGCATGAGCTATATATGATTATGGTAGCATTTGTTGTTTCCTGAGTGCTAGCTAGTATTCTTAAGTCTTTACATGATCACGACAGGAGCCACAGAATGTAGATTTTGTTATCCTTTCCATTTTAGAGATGAAAAAACTGGCATAAACACATAAAGTAAATTACTCAAGGTTAGACAGAAGGCAGGTCGTTGAGCTAAGCTTTGAAACAAGGTAGTTTGATTCTGGGTTCTAGATGCTTCTCCACTATGTTTCATTCCTTTTCCATTTTGCCACATCTTCATCATTTAAAAATTCGCTTATTGAAAAAAATTAAAATACGATGCACTTCATTCAATAAATATTTACTAAGCTATCACTATGTCCTAAGAACTGTTCTAATTGCTTGTGATACATCAATGTACAAAGGAAACATAGATCTCTGCCTATATGAAGCTTACATTCTTGGTTGTTGGGGGGGGTAGAAAATACAATTTACATAATTAATGAGTACATTATATATTGTGTTAAAATTCAGTAAGTACTATCTAAAAAAGCAACAGTAGAATGGGGTATAGGAAATAAGGACTTAGTGGGATGGCAGGTTGAAGAGTTCAGCACAAGGTAGGGTCCTACAACTGGAGTGTGTCTGGTATGTTTGAGAAACAGCAAGGAAACTGGTGTGAGAGAGGTAGAGGAAAGTAGGAAAGACTTGTAGAAGTCAAGCTATTAATGGTGCAGATTATGGTGAGTTTTATAGATGGTGTTAGGACTTTGGCTTTTACTTTGCATGAAATAGGTTGGGAATGATGGTTTCGTGTATGTTAATGCATGTCTTTGTTATATGGATATACAAAATGTAACTTGCCATATCATCTCATAACCAACATAGATGGATTTGGAAAATACTATTTTTATCAAAAACTTTGATAAGGAAGGAAGTTTTCTTTTATAAGGAGTCTTTAAAAATTATGTAGAAAGGTGGACTTACATCTGCATATCTGTTTAATTTTTAACTACTCTATTCACAAGGCTCTATTTTTAGGCTTTCCTGTCACACTCGTGCAAGCATGGCAGACTAGCTTTTTAAATATAAGCTAATTTTGTAGGTAAAATTTTATGTCTCAGTTAACTATATTTTTCTGATCACTAGTGAAAATAATTTATACATTATTGAACAAATTTTTTGTTTTCATGCCATTCATTTATTTTTTAAAAAATCAGCATGTAGTGATTTCTTACTACTTTGAGCTAATTTTGAGCTAATTCGTTAAAACATCCTTGCACATTAAGAGATGTAACCACTTTATTTTTAGCAATATTGTTTTCTTAATTTTGATTCATATGGGCAGGGGTAATCTCTCTCATTCTTTTCTCTTGCAACAGCTAATGCAGAACTTTGAACAAAGTGGTTGCTAAACACGTGTATAGCTAAATTTAACATTAATTTCAAAGTAAGATAATAGTTACCATTTAAATTTATTGATGAGTTTGGATAATAAAGCTTTTCTCTCATACAGTTTAATTTCAGAGCTTTCTTTTTTAAAGCTGATAAAAATTTCTAGGGCCAAATTATATTCAAATTATATTCAATTTGAATTATATTCAAATATATTCAAACAGGTAGATGTTCTTATTCTAGAGGCCTCCAGCCATTCAATATGTGTACCATCTCAAATCTGATATATGACATAATGAATTGTGATAGGCTAACTTATACTTTGATTTTGGAATTATATTGCAATATACTTTAACAGTTGTGTTTGAGATATAATTTTGATTGGAATGGCTGGTATTAAAAATTAAATTACCAGTTTTTGGTGTATTTATTGAGAAAACTTGGCTTCCAAAATTTTATAGAACTATTTGCTTTGTTGGCAAGAAATAAATGAGGTGTTTCTAAAGAAAAAGAAATGACAAGAATGAAAGCAAATTCTTGTTTCTGCCAGCTGAATTCAAGTTATAGGTTGATCCTTTGTAGCGGGAGCATTTGCATTAAAGGTAGAAAACAACTATATGGTAAACAAAATTTAAGTAAAATAGTAGGATGTTTCAGGAATGCTCTATCCAGAATGTTACATTTTCCCTGCTTAAGGTTAACCAACCCCTCTCTGTATATCAGGACACACTCACACTTGCAAGGAAGACCCACAGGAATGACTCCTATGGGAATGTCATTCCTCCATGTCCCAGAATGGCTCATTAGCAACCAGAAGCAGATGCAGCAAATGGACCAAAAAAGAATTCGAGACAGCTATGTTTCCAAGTCAGAAACCTTCTATTTAAGGACTTAAATTTGAGAAAATACAGATAAAGCACTCCTTACCATAAGTATATGAGCGCGAATACATGTGTGAATGAACATCACATGTGAAGCTAAGTATCACAAGATTTAAAATAATGCACTACAGATAGAGATGAAGATGGTAGAGCCTGAAGGAAAAGGATAAGATCCAGCACTGAGATATCACCTCTACCCTCCTCAGTCTCAGATGCCCTAAGGAGAAGGAGTAGGTTATCATCAAAATTACACCAGCATTTATTTTTAAATTCTGTAATTTGCTTTGCTTATTTCAATTTATGGTAACCAGCTATTTGTCATTTTTATCATCTGTTGGTAAGCTGTGTGTTTCAGTTCATTTTCTTTTCACAGTGGTAGACTAGAAGGTCAGTAAGCATTTCGTGTAAAGGGCCAAATAGTAAATATTTTAGGCTCTGTGGGCTATTCAGTCTCTCAGAACTACTTCACTCTGCTGTTGTAGTACAAACATAGTCATAAACAATACACAAGCAATACAGAGGCCTCCACATCATCTTGTTTAAATTTTCCTGTAGCAATAGCAATACCATATGAGTGACTTAGACCTGGGAAAATATACATATGACAAAAGACAGAATTTATGAAAATAAAATCAGTCCCTGTGAGCAGAATTAGGTATCTCAAGAATAGGTGTGATATTCATACTCTCTTCTGAAACTTTTTAGTAGTAGACAATATGGAAGAAAGGTCAAATGGGCCTCATTAGAAAATGGGTATATTCTTATGTGTACTTTCTTTAGATTCTGAGAAAAGCCCTATTTAAAGTTCATGACCTACAAAAATGTATCCTTTACTTTTATATGATATATGTTCTCCTTTAAATTTTTGAGTTCTCCCAAAATGGATTTAAGGTACACTACAAAGCCTGTTAAGAATGCAGAGTCAGGGCTTCCCTGGTGGCACAGTAGTTGAGAGTCCGCCTGCCGATGCAGGGGACACGGGTTCGTGCCCCGGTCCGGGAAGATCCCACATGCCGCGGAGCGGCTGGACCCGTGAGTCATGGCCGCTGAGCCTGTGCGTCCGGAACCTGCGCTCCGCAATGGCAGAGGCCACAGCAGTAAGAGGCCCGCGTACCGCAAAAAAAAAAAAAAAAAAAAAAAAAAGAATGCAGAGTCAACGTGGAAAGAGAGAGAACTGATAGTCCTGGGGCCACATTAGAGAGGAACAGCCATAAATTGAGGAATATGCTCTGAAACAAGTCAGTCTGATTCTTCTTCATCCTCCTTCTCAATCATTTTCCTAAATGTCCATAGTAGAAGTAAAAATTGACAGAATTAATGGGGAAGTTTAAAAAGGCACAAATATATATGGATAGTTTTTAACCGTTATCCCTCAGTAATTAATAAAGTAGACAAAAAAGTAGGAAAGAGAATGCTATCGCCAAACTTGCCCTAAACTACATTTACAGAATTCCATGTATACCAATGCAAAAATACATATTTTTCAAATCCAAAGGGATAGTTCACCGAGCTAGGCCATACGCTGATGTGTAAGACAAAACTTAATAAATATCAAAATACTGAAGTCATACGATGTTTTATTCTCAGATCATAATGGAATTAAGTTATGAAGCAATTAAAATAAGATATAAAATAAAATACCCAAATTTGAGACATAAAAGCATACTTTAAGTAAAATCTATGAGTCAAAGAAGAAACCACAAGAAAGTATTTCAAACTCAATGATAATGGAAACAAAGTTTATATGATACAGCTAAAGCCATTCTTACAGGGAAATTTCTAACTTTCAATACCTGTATTTGAGAAGAAAACAAATTTTCAATAAGTAAGTTTTCTCAACTCTAAAAACTAGAGAAAGAAGAGCAAATTTAACCTAACAAATACAAGGGCTATGTTAAGAAGATAATAGCAGAAATCAATGAAATACAAAACATACCCCAAAATAGAGATAAACAATGAAGCAAAAATGACTTCTTTGAAGACAATAATAAAAGTGATAAACACTTACCAAGATTGGTACAGGTAAATGGAGTAAAACCCAAGTAAGCTATATAAAAACAGAAAATAAGGACATTACTCTAGTCATTAAAAGAATAATAGAGGTCCTACTCCTAGGAAATGGAAAGGTATAAATGTGTCACACCTACTCAAACAATGAGAAAAAAACAATCTACAAAACAACTCTTTTGAGCTCATCAGAATGCTGAGGTAACTAAGGCAGCAGGTGAACTGAATTCCAAGGAAGGAAAATCCCATCCAAAGAGAAAGGAGACGCCATCACTGGCAGAGCATGTGAGAGGAAGGTGGCCTCCATAGAAGTGGGCAAGAAGAAATTAGCTACAATTTATTGAATACTTGGATGAAGTGTGGGCTAGCTTGTCAGTTTTGAAGACCTCCCCAGACATGGGAAGTTGACACTCAGTCACAAGTGCATTTACAGGGGGCCCCATGAGAGAGTTTGAGGGCATGGTAGAAGAATGAGGAGGGGACCCCTATAGGCTTAGGAATGCAGGGGGCGATTGGCACCCTCTGCGGGAGACACAAAGCTGTATTATCTTCCCTAGACCCTTCCTCTTTCTGATGAAGCAACAGCTTCTTGTTCCCACAAAGTCTGCAGAAGGAGTAGACGTACAATCTGTCTGCCTCTAGGCAAAGACCTGTTAAGACAGGTAAAAATACCTGTGATAAAGAAGTCAAAGTAAAACCCTCTACCACTGGGAGGGAAACATGGGAAAACTCTTAGGCCCTGGATTCTGCCTCAATACCAAAAAATTGTCTCCTACCGATGAGTGAGGAGCAAGAAAATCCTGCCTAAGGGGCTTCCCTGATGGCGCAGTGGTTGAGAGTCCGCCTGCCAGTGCAGGGGACACAGGTTCGTGCCCCGGTCCGGGAAGATCCCACATGCCGCGGAGCGGCTGGGCCCGTGAGCCATGGCCGCTGAGCCTGCGCGTCCAAAGAAAATCCTGCCTAAGATCAGTTGTAGAAAAACGTCAGTGTTTGTCTACCACAGGAAACAGAAGCAGGAATGCTGAGAAAGGAAGCACAGACCCTGCCTAGGGGAGACAAGCAGTGATTTACAGCAAGAGCGTGGGGTTAAGGGGTAGGGGGAAGCAAGACCACGGAGAAATACTCTCTGAGACACAAGCATACAGGCATTTAGGGATTACCAAAAGTGAAGAGAGGAGCTGAAACATTGAGAAAATCCTTCTGAAACCCCCAGAGCTCACTCTAGGTACAAGGTAGCAACCCAGCAGTGAACCTATAATTAACTGAAGGTAAGACTATCATCAGCAAAATTCAAACCAAACTCAACTCTTGATTGGATTGATTCAATCTCCACCTCACCCCCCATGTTCCTGGCATGACAGTAGAAGAAGCAAGACCATTTTCAGGCATGAATAGTATTTATTACATATAGGAGTGACATTCAATCAAAAATTGAGACACAAAGCACAAAACAAAAAATAAAACCCCACCTCATTGTGGTAATCATTTCCCAATAAATACATGGATCAAATCATCACACTGTATACTTTAAACTTACATATGTTGTATGTAAATAATATCTCAATAAAGCTAGAGGGGGAGAAAAAACTAAAACCCATATTAAGTAATAAAGCAACCAACAGAAATAGATTTATAAAAGATGTTGGAATGATCAGATAAGGATATTAAAGAAACTATGATTAATATGATAACCATCTAATGGAAAAGGTGGACAGCAGCTGGGAAATTTTAGCGGAGAGGCATAAATATTAAGAAAGAGTCAAATGGAAATGCTGCCCAAAACAAAAAAACAAAAAAAGATATCAGAGGTGAATAATTCCTTCAGCACTCTTAACAACAGCTGAGATAGAGCTGAGGGAAGAACCAGTGATCTTGAAGATAAATAGAAATAATCCAAACTGAAAGACAAAGAGAAAAAAAGAGTAAACAATTCAAATTTTATCTGAAGAATAGGGTAAAACTTAAGTTCATTGTCCTTAAGCTCAGGAATAATAAAGTAAACCAAACCCATAGTTCTATAATTTTTATTGTAAGTTGTTACAGGCTAAATTGTGAACCCCAAAATTCATATGTTGAAGTTTAAATTGCCACTACTTCAGAATGTGACCATATTTGGAAATAGTCATTACTGATGTAATTAGTTAGGATGAGTTTATTTCCTAAGTATTGCTTTTTATTTAAAGTCCTATTTGAAAGGGGCTAAGAAGATACATATTATGCGCTCAATTTTTTTTTATAATACTAAATGAGGAACCAATATATTTCTATTACAAGTCTTACTGCATGACATTTAGGATTACAGCTTCAGATATTAACTGAAATAACAGTTCTGTAATTTTTTTATTTGTTGAAAAGATTTAAAGCTCCAGGGAAGTTTTGACTATTAAATATTTTTCTAATGGAAAGAAAACAAAAGAATATCTTGTGAACTGTCAAGAGTGGACAAACAGATTGTAGTTATAAGGTTAATGTGTCATTTTATAGGATGAATTTTCTACAGAATCCTGGCAGTGAAGTGACAAAAACAGTGGGATGTTGTCACAAAGGGACAGTGAACAAGAACAAAAGTTAGATAAATTAAAAAAACCACACTCATCTTTCTGGTTATATCTGGTTACATGAACATCATCAGAAATGCTTAAAGAAACGTTAGGAGGACTGATAGCTTTTCAGAAATTACAAAAGGAGAAATGGTCATAGTTACCCGTTAAATTCTATTCAATATTTTTTCTGTTTTGTCTTTACTCTGAACAAGTAAGGGTAGCTTCAGTTCAACAGAGCAAAATAATTGGGCAAAGAAATCTAAAACCATTTTGAACCCAGTACAAAATAACCTTTGCTCTTCATTATATGTTCTTAAATAGACATAATGAATTGATTAGGTTAAGTACACAGCTGGCCGAGGACACTCGCAACACGTAACAAACAGAACACTGATGCAAAGAAAGCATAAATAAGCCTCACAAAAAATACAAGGAACCCAATGGACAAATGATGAAAATAGGTAATTCAAAGGAGATGATAACTTAGTCAAGTGATATGATGAAAATAGGTAATTCAAAGGAGATGATAACTTAGTCAAGTGATATGTGCAAACATACTACCTTATAGCAATTGGGCAAATTTAAAAGAAAAATGATATTTCATCCATTATTAGGGATAAGCCACAATCTCTAACTTTGAGGCTATTGATCAGGCTGTAGGAAAACTGATACAGGTTTCAATGTAAGGATTCAAAACCACTTTGAAAAGCAATATGAAAGTTCACTGAAATTGAAAATGGACATACGCTGTGATTTCAAAATTCCTTTCTCTCACCTAGAGAAACATTTCCACTTTTACATTCATTTTAGTCTTGTATGTAGTAGAAAATATTAGCGTGACTTAGATATGCATCATGATTATAAATGCAAAAATCTTTTAAAAATCAGGCACAAATATATTTCAGAAATATATAAAAAGAATTACACACCATAACCAGGCTGGGTTTACTCCAAGGATGCTAGGCTGGTTAAATATTTGACAATCAGTTATCCATATTTACCATGACTCACCAAATTAATAGATCAAAGAAAAGTCATATAACCATATCAATTTATGCAGAAAAAGCACTTAACAAAACTCAACATCCACACATGACTAAAAACTCTCAGAAAAAATAGTAATAAAGGGGAGTTTCTTTAACTTGATAAATAGCATCTACAAAAAACTTACATCTCATATTATACTTAATGTTGAAAACCAAAATGCTTGTGTTGGGGAGCCCATAGCTGGTGTATTAACTTAAGAATATGCAAATTTTAACCTGCTGCACGAGGAGGCACAAGCTACCCACACTGGGGGGAGAGGTAGCTCCCTCAGCATCTGAGCCCTCACTCTGAGGAAGTGAAAATCCCGGAGTCATTTTGATTGAAGGTACAGTTTCAATACCCTCATACAAAGGCAGTAAAGTCACAAGATTTATTACTTACAGATCCCAGGAAGGAGGGGGAGAAGCCCAGTGACCCAGAGGGAAGGGCAGTGAACTCGAGTGAACAGGAGATAGAGGGTAAGGTAGCCAGCATCTATTACTTATAATGTGGTTGGGCTGGAGGTCAATAACTTTTCATGGGCTCAGCTCTGAGAGGTTATTTTAAAGGGTGCTGATGAAAAGCAAAGCAAAAACTTGTGTTGGGAATCCTAGGCTCAGTCCTTATCTACATGTCCAGATCTGGGTGTGAGCAAGGTTTTCATACTGTAAAATGCCTAGGTAGCAACAAAAAATAGCTGTTTTTTCATCACAATGTTTTACCCCTTATTGTAAACAAGGAAAAGATGTACACTCTCATCAGTCTAATTCAACTTTGTGAAGGAAGTCCTAGCCAATGCAATAAGATCACCAAAAAAAAAAAAAAAAAAAAATGGTGGTGGGGGGGCGATAAAAGTCATAAATATCAGAAAGGAAGACATAAAACTATCCTTATTTGCAATGACATGACTGTGTATGTAAAACAGTCTGAAGTCCCAAGCCATCTACCAAAAAATCCCCCAAACCCTTCTTAGCACTAATTAGTGAATTCAGCAAGGTCACACACAAGATCAACACAAAAATCAATTGTATTTCTGTATACTAACTATAAACGCACAAACACCAAAATTAGAAGAACTACATATGTGATTTGTATATTTGGCTGGCATTGTGTTTCTATTGGACAGTGCTGCTTTAGATAACTTGTCTTTCTCTGTATACTATATTGTAATTGCTTTTAAGTCCATATATTTGTTTTGCTTTACATTCAAATGAGGTATTCTTAAAGTTTGTCTGATTTTTTCTATCATAAGTTGAAAAATACGTTATCTATAAATTATAAGTATTTTTTAAAACCAAGTATGCTTAGCAATGCACCTATACTTGAGATAGGTAGATAGATTTAGATAGATGATAGATCTAGATAGATAGATAATAGATAGGTCTGTATCTTTAATTATTTGAGAAATCTTGAGTTCCAAAGACAGCTCAAATTTTGTTTTTAGGCCAAAGAGAAATGTATCTGTCCTTCAAGTCTTTCAAATCAAGTATGTGTGTTCTTCCCCTACCCACAGAAGTGTATTACATTGTTCAACTTTTTCCAAAACCAAACAATGTGCTCTGCCCTACAGGATCCAGTGACACTGGTAAGACTCTTTCCTGATGACTGCATAAGTGTTCCAGAGAACTACTTAATATCTTGTTTCTGTGCCACTCATTTTGATTTGCAGAATTGAACCCTGAACATATGCTCTTGAGTAGAATTTTCCATCAGTAACATTTTCAACATGCATATTGTTTAACTTCTTGACCTTCCTCTGAACTAACTTTTTGTAAACAAGCTTCTGACTTTGGTGGTAATCCTTTAAACATACACTCAGTAATGTTGCATCATTTATTCTATGTTTTCCAAAAATATTTCCTACTCTAGAATAATTTTTCCCATGACTACTGTCAATATGTGTGGTTTTTCTCCCTCTGAGTTTCTCTTTCATTTTAACTGTACACCTGATCTTATTAGAACCTTCAACTTCTCACGACTTTTTGTACTCATCAAGCATGAAGAGCTTAAACTATACATGAAACATCTCAGCACTAAGGACAAAATGAACATACAGTATGATTAGAAACAGTGTGATACAGGAGTAAAAATGACGATGTACAAATTATAAGGCCCTCTGTGACAGGCAGAGGTGATATTTTCTCCTTGGAGAGAACTTTGTTCATAACTGCAAATTCATAGTTTGAAATGTCACAATAGAAGAGCTTATGTGGCCAATTACATGAATATGGTAACTAAGTTTTCTGATCACATTAAAATTAACATTGTGTTGATAGTTAACAATACAGTCTTCTGCACGCAAAAATTTATTGACGTTTGATGTCATATTACCTGTTCTTACCACAATCCAAAAATAATTAAAATTTCCTTGAATTTAGCTATCTCTATTTCATTTCCAAATTTTGACTAATTTTGTTCATAGTCTATTTTTTTGGAATGTTAGTGTCTTAGTTTATTTGAGCTGCTATAGCAAACTACCATAAACCAGGTAGAATATTAACAATAGAAATTTATTTCTCATAGTTCTAGAAGCTGGGCAGTCCAAAATCAAGACATGGGTAGATTTGGTGTCTGGTGGGACCCCACTTCCTGGATCATAGATATGGCACTCTGTAGCCTCAGAATGGTAGAATGGTTTGGGGATCACTCTTTTATAAGGGCACTGATCTAATTTATGAGGGCTCCACCCTCAGGATATAATCACCTCCCAAAGGTTCCATCTCCTCTTTGTAGTTAGGTTTAAGCCTATCAATTTTGGGGGAACACAAAAATTCAGTCCATAGCAGATAGTTAATTAAGAGTATGGACTTGATTACTGTTAATTTGGCATCAGAGAGTAGAATTGTTAGAGACTACGCTCCTCTGCAACTGCCACTTGGTGATGTCACAGAACTAATTCTATAACTCTTTTGGTTCAAATTTGCTGTCTACAAGGAGAAGATAATAAAGCTACAACAGCAAGGTCTTGAATAGAATTGAATGAAGGTAAAATACCTGATAGGATACCTAACACCAGAGAAGGACTCACTAAGTGAAAAGTTTTATTTTTTAGAAAATAGTAATAATAATAATAAACTCTGGGGTTTTTTGTTTGTTTTGTTTTTTAACATAGCCCATGTCTTCATCCATTAAGTCAGTTTTAGGAAATGATAGTTAATGATTCAGTTTAAAAATATCTTCTCTATCCTCACAACATTATAAGAAAATAATAAAAGTGTGCCAACTGAGATTATTAACGTCAAATATATAAACATCAAATAAAGTTTATGCAATAAATTATGAGAAAGTCCCCCTCCCCTCCCTCAGTCAGAGCATGAACCTCTGTAAGGGTTCTGGCCTTTAAACCAGGGAACAAGAATCCTTGGGGGCATTGTGGGAGGGTGGTTGTTTATCTTTGCAATCTTGAATTTTCATCATGTGAATCCACTACATATTTAAAATAACAACAATAAACCGACAATAATGCCAACAACAACAATAATTTGAAAACATAATAATTCAAGTTGGCTGATCTATCTTCCTAATGTGCCAGCATTTCTTTATTCTTCAAAACAAGCATTTTTTTTGGCACTATTATGAAATCTGCTTTATGGGAGCACATCTGATTGTATTTTCACAGCCCTGCAACACTTAGTTTTCTAGACGCTCCCCGTGAAAGCAAATAGAGCTTCTTTTTTTGGCTTTAATATCTAGACGCTGGATTCCACTGGTATGCCTATTCACTTGGGATATTAAGATATGTTGCTTACATGTTCATGTTATCATGTTTTTTTTTAAAAAAGTGTCATATTTACACTTATCCCAAGTATATAAATTGATACTACTTCTTCCTGACAATATATTACATCATAAATTCAGCCCACCCAATCAAAAATGAGCGTACTGGAGAACTTCCCACTCCAGGAAAGAAATGCACGAGGAAAATGAAATCAGGCTAAATGATCCCAGTTTAAGCTGAAAGGATATTCTTCTGCTGTTATTGCTTGAAGTGCCTATAAAGTGTCACTAAACTTTTGTAAAATTAATTACTTTCCAGGAATTTTAATGTGCCCCTTTTGTATTCCTAAATTATATTTTGATTAACTTAATTTTGTTGAATTACAAAACTAATCTTACAGGCAATATGAAAAGATGTAAATAAGAAAGTGAAAATCATCTTTAATCCATGGAGATGATAACATCATAATAACATTTTGGTAAATATTTTCCTGAAATTTTCTAGGAACAAATGCTTACACACATATATTCACATAATGTTTAAATAAACATTAGATCATAATGTGTACCCTATTTTGTGATTTGATTTTTCAGATAACCTGACATTGCAAACATCTTTCCAAATCAATAAATATCAATATAATATGATGTCTAATTATGTAGGTTTATCTTTTTTATTTGACTAATGCCCCTTTAGTTATTTCACAATTTTCACAAGTATAGTTTACACAATAATGAATTTTCTTTTACATCGTGCCTTTTAGTCAGTTATTTTTTTGGAGAAAGTTCCGGAATTAAAATTACTACACACTGAACAGAAGTATCTCAAACCTTCCTTACCAGAGGTTACCAACAATGACCAACATTAATTCTTGTTCTTTTCAATCTAGATTATAGGATTAGTTTCTCATTATGGTGATAATTTGCATTCTTGGGTTTCTGAAAAGGTTAAACTTTTTTTACTTCCTTTTTGTCTATTTGAATTTCATATTTATGCTCTTTGCCTCCTTTGTTCAAGTTTTACGTGATTTGTAGGTGATGTACATACTTTAAGATATCAAGATATAAATGTATATATATTTATTTTTATTTTCTAAAATTTATTAGTTATATAATATTTATTATAAAAGATAACTTATTGTGTAATAAATTATATCTTATTGATCTGATGGGGGTTTCCTTAATTACATGTGAAGCTAAACATTTTTATATATTAATTGGACACATGACTTTTTTTCTTGAAACTCGTATTATTTGTCAATTTCTTATATTGAATTGGTCATTTCTAAAATATGTTACAGCAAATTTATGTCCAATAACCTCTATTCTTTAGAAATTTTTCACAGAATTTTTGGCATGCATAGTTTATTATCTCAATTCAACAGTTTTTATGTTAGCATTATCATTGTTTCTTCATGGCTTATGGCTTTAGCGCAATTATTTGATCCAAAAATCAGGAGTAACAGTCTTGTCGTTAGTGAAAATTTAATACTTTATTCATCCTGAATTTATGTATTTGTTTTGATTTTTAAGCTATTTACTTACATTTAAATGTTACGTTTTAAATATTATCTTGATTACTAGTTTTTTGCATCCTCTTTAATTGTGCACAAGAGATGAGTGAGGCACCGTCTCATTCAGCTCACCTTACACCCACGCCTGGATTTGAAAGACCTTCCCTCTCAAAATTATAAAATTAAACCCTTATGGTTTTTCTAGTAGCTTTGTGATTTTAACTGTTACATTTAGTTCTCTAGTGCATCTGGAATCTTATGACGTAAGTTTTTATTTTAAAAAGTAGTTACCACTTAGGGTTTTTCCTAACCAAACATTTTCCAGATTTTCTGCAAATTTGTCATAATTTTATCCTTCACAAAACAGATCATAAATCAGTAGATGGACAGCTGAGAACCAAACTTAAAGCTTAACTATTTTTCTAAGTTTGGTTATTTACACAGAGACATATAATTCAGTACCTCACATTCATATCTATATAACTAGCATGTTCATCATGAAAATAAATTCTAAACATACATGCAGAAAATAGAAATTCAAAAATTCAATAAATGATAAAGTGTGCTCATTATAACTGCACAAATTTATTTCTGTTTAGATATTTCTGTCCAGATCACACATTCCACATTTCATCTTAGAAAATACATAACATTTCAACTGACTTTTTATTTATTTTTAAATTAAATTAAATTTTTTTTTTGCCACACCATGCGGCATGCAGGATCTTAGTTCCCCCACCAGGGAGCGACCTGTGTCCCCTGCAGTGGAAATGCAGAGTACTAACCACTGGACTGCAGGGAATGCCTGAATTTTTATAACAATGAATAAGATATGCAATTTGCATTGGACTTTAAAGGGAATAATTCCCATATTTAAAATATTTTACCTAAAAATGTATTTTGTGCTTACAAAAGTTTAATTTTTATTTTGTGATGAAATAGCTTAAGTTTGCTTAGAAAATATTATTCTACTAAACCAATCCATTGCTATAATAAATTTAGTTTTAGTTTTTATTTAATTTCTAAACTCATTGAATCACCCAGTCAACATTTTTCAAATATTTACTGTGTTAGGAGCAATGCACAAAGGATTGTTGAGAGAAGAAGGTAGGTATAGTTATTATTACAGAAGAAGCCCAGTTCACCATATTAAACACTCTAGTAGAAGTCAGAAAAAGACTTATGAGTCCACTGGTTTATTAGCTTGACTTTTCATAATTTATTACATGTTTTGAGCATTTAATTTCTTGATTGATTAAATTAATCTTCAGTGCTTTTTACATTTTCTATTTTCATAATTGTTGGGGTAGAATAAATGTGCAGCATTTCTAAGAGGTTATAAAATGATCACAGATATAAGAAGGTAATTAGCTTATACCTATATATATTTGTAACTATGAATGATACATGTTACAAGAATAATTAAATTCTATCCTTAAAAACAAGATTTGGATAGCTCTAGCTACCTTGAATTTTACTTTGCATTTGTTCAGGTAGCCTAGCTGTTGTAACAAAGGAACCTCATAACATATATTGGTTCAAACACAATATAAATTTATTTCCTGATCATGGAAAAAATAGTACTGACTGGTAAACACATCTGTGGGATGTAGGGTTGGGTAGGTTGGGGGTACTCCCTCATGCAATAAGACTTAGACTGTGAGGCTGTGTGACCTTCTACATGGGGGTTCAAAGATTGCACTAAGAACATCTCCATGACAGGCAACCTATAGGGGAAAAAAGCAGGAAAATCTCAGAAGTTCTTATGAAGCAGGCCTGGAAATGATGTACATCATTTTACTTACGTTCTATTGACTGAAAGCCACACACTTAAACTGAACTGGAGGAAGTTGGGATATGAAGTTCTTGGAAGGTAGCCATTTCCCAGAAATAACTATCCATGTGGAAAGAGGAACATGATTTTTCTGGCAGACAGCTGGCAATCTTTGTCATATTCTTGATTTTGAAAAAAGCTGCAAAACAGCCAGCTTATAAAATGAAGAGTGCAAAGAAATATTTAACATTTATTTGATAACTTCTTCAGCAAATCCATGACATTTATCAACAGTCAGCCTATGTCTTAGAATATGTTCTAACCAACTGAAGTCGGAAGGTCTCATTGACTCTCCTTGTAAAGAAAAGCAGTCACCTATTGAATGTCTAGCATCAATTTATATTGCTGAAGATTGACAGGAGGAAGGAACCAAAGGCATATCTTGCCCAGGTCCAAGGCCAGCCTCTGTCAGTTTGAGGGTCTCCAAAGATAGGGCTTCAGCCACTCTATATTTGTGCTGTGCAGGATATAGAGGATGTTCCTGTTCTTCCCATTCATGGCATCCTCATCTTCCCATTCACCTTCGTACACTGAAATTCAAATTTTACTGTCACCTTAATAGAACTGAGAAACAGAAGACAAAGGCAAAGTGAAGAGAGTATTGACTTGGAGATCTAGGAAACTGCCTTCTATTCTGTGATATGCCATGACTTAATATCATAATTTTTGACAATTAAGCTTGCCGAGTCTAAGTTTACCCATCAGTAAAGCAAAAAGATTGTGCAAAATTGACTCGCTGGTTATTTCTAGAGCTACATTTGGGCCACAAACGGAAAACTAGAGTCAATAAATGTATTGACTAGAGTCAATAAAATTCTATTCTGCTCATTTTGAGCCCTATTTGGTCAGTGCTCAAGACGTCAGCAATTCTCTTGCACTGGCACAGCTGGATAATAGACATCAAATCTGATTATCTTCTGAATATGAAAGCATTCTTTGGAGTTTGAAATTAAAGACACTTGGCACCCTGAAACATTTCATATTGATATTGATTTTTTTTTCTAATAAACTGGAGACTTCTCTTAAGTTTGCAAAACTCAACAATTTGTTCGTGATTTGTTATAAATCTCTTTAAACTGATTTCTTAGGAAATTGTGTTCTACTTAGTTGGAAAGTGTTATTGAGGCCACAGAAGATTCAATGAAGACTGTGAAACTGATAAATCATTGCTCAATATTCTGCAAGGTGAAACAAAAAGAATACAAACAGGAATATGGGGCAATTCTTTTTAACAATATTCACAAATATATGTGTGTTCATGCACAAACACACACAGAAGTGTGTTATTACTTTATCTTAAACAATTTAGGTTAGACTAAGAAATGCAATTTTATTCTGAACAAATTAAATGTGCATAAGCAGCACACTGAAAGTATACCCCATAAAGAGATTCAATGTAATGTATATCCCAAATACATCCTTAATAGAGGAAGTCACGTCCCCCCTTCCCCACCAATATGTACAACTCAAAATTTTTCCACTAATAGTATCTATATGATAATAGTGCCAAATGCTATATCATAGTTTGATAATTACAAAATGATCATTCCTTTAGAAATTTTTATGTGAAACTGAAATCAAATTATGAACTATTTTTTAAAAATTAGAGGTATAGACAAGTATTCCTAGATGTTGTTTTATTTTAAAGGTAAATAAACCAATTTACATGAAATGTACAAATATTATATATCTCTATATATGTACAAATAGATACATATATATGTTTTCAAATATTTTTACATAATTATCTTTACATAATCGTTACATAATCATCCTGGGTTATTCACTTATTCTTCTAAATTACAATCCAGCTTGCACAGTTCATCAAGATTTGGTTTTGCCCAGAGAAATAAAGTTTGACTGGGAGTTGAATTCGCCTGGCTTTCAACAGTCTACTAACCTTGCCGTACAGACAATGTTTAAGAAATTGGCACCATACTGTGGTTTTGATACAGAACAAAAAAGTGCCACAGAAAAGCTAGTCAATAGGGCATCTTCAAAGCATGTATTTTTTTCCTCCCTTTTAACAGTGAAATATCACAAAACTTATGAAGTAAAATTTTACTGCTTCTTCCACTCCCAATCCCGAGTTACCAAACGCTAAAAGATTGGCATGTATCATTCCACACCCTGACCTGTGCTCATACAAGCAGATGCCAGCACACACACACACACAACTACACACACACACATACACACTCACATATCATGCATTTATTGTTTGCCTGTTGCTCACTGAACTACTGTGGTATTAATGCTAGACAGCAGAAAGTATTCCAACAGTTCTTAGAACAATTAAGTGGCAATAGAATTGTGTAGTTGGAAAAAAATGAAGGAAGCATATAGGAGGTAGAATTGAAAGGAACTATGATCAAATGGATTTGGACAGTAGAGACAATGAAAAGTGTTGGTGACTGGGTCAGTGCTGTTAACATTTCTAACAGAAGTAATAAAAGAAGATGAGGAAAGTGATAAGAATACATAACTCTTCAGTTTGGGTTATGCTTATGAGTATCAGGGTAGCGATTATAAAACTGTAGGAAAATAAGTAAAAGAGGCATTTAAGTACTATATATTTAAGTCCTGTCACTCATAAACAATGAGTTTATGTCTGATCATACATTTGGCTTGACATAATTTGGCAAGTTATTTTTTTAACATCTTTATTGGAGGATAATTGCTTTACAATGGTGTGTTAATTTCTGCTTTATAGCAAAGTGAATCAGTTATACATATACATATATCCCTATATCTCCTCCCTCTTGCGTCTCCCTCCCACCCTCCCTATCCCACCCCTCTAGGTGGTCACAAAGCACAGAGCTGATCTCCCTATGCTATGCGGCTGCTTCCCACTAGCTATCTATTTTACATTTGGTAGTATTTATAAGTCCATGCCACTCTCTTACTTTGTCCCAGCTTACCCTTCCCCCTCCCCGTGTCCTCAAGTCCATTCTCTACGTCGCTGTCTTTATTCCTGTCCTGCCCCTAGGTTCTTCAGACCATTTTTTTTTTTAGATTCCATATATATGTATTAGCATACAGTGTTTGTTTTTCTCTTTCTGATTTACTTCACTCTGTATGACAGACTCTAGGTCCATCCACCTCACTACAAATAACTCAATTTCATTTCTTTTAATGGCTCAGTAATATTCCATAGTATATATGTGCCACATCTTCTTTATCGATTCCTCTGTTGATGGACACTTAGGTTCCTTCCATGTCCTGGCTATTGTAAATAGAGCTGCAGTGAACATTGTGGTGCATGACTCTTGAATTATGATTTTCTCAGGGTATATGCCCAGTAGTGGGATTGCTGGGTCATATGGTAGTTCTAGTTTTAGTTTTTTAAGGAACCTCCTTACTTTTCTCCATAGTGGCTGCATCAATTTACTTTCCCACCAGCAGTGCAGGAGTGTTCCCTTTTCTCCTCACCCTCTCTGGCATTTATTGTTTGTAGATTTTTTGATGATGGCCATTCTGACTGGTGTGAGGTGATACCTCATTGTAGTTTTGATTTGCATTTCTCTAATGATTAGTGATGTCGAACAACCTTCCATGTGTTTGGTGGCAATCTGTATATCTTCTTTGGAGAAATGTCTATTTAGGTCTTCTGCCTATTTTTGGATTGGGTTGTTTGTTTTTTTGATACTGAGCTGCATGAGCTGTTTGTAGATTTTAGAAATTAATCCTTTGTCAGTTGCTTCATTTTCAAATATTTTCTCACATTCTGAGGGTTGTCTTTTCATCTTGTTTACGGTTTCCTTTGCTGTTTGGCAAGTTATTAAACCTCATTTGCCAACATAACTTAAAATCCATAAAATGTAGCCAGACCATTAAAAGAATAGGATTGCTTACATTAAATTTAAAAATTTAGAGCTTTGAACATAATACCCTAAATTTTATTTTTTCAGCTTTGAATTAAAAATATCAATGTTAATCAATCGAGGCAAGATAATAACCTTACTTTTAATAAGCATATATTTTGTTTTATTGAAACAAATCACTTTCTATTAATTCTAAAGAAAATTTTATTAAAAAAGAATTAGATTTTAATCTAGACTTGGGTATATCCCATATATCTCCTTGCAAATATGCAAACCACTATTTTCACTAAAAGATAAGTTGCTTTTTGGGTCTATATTCTTTCATTTGGGTAACACAAAATACAAGACTAGCTAGTGTGAAACTCATGTATTGTTTTTGCACCAAACCATTTAAATAACATTATCATCATTGGGATTGACGTATATACACAATTGATACTATGTATAAAATAGATAACTAATGAGAACCTACTGTATAGCACAGGGAACTCTACTCAATGCTCTGTGGTGACCTAAACAGGAAGGAAATCCAAAAAAGAGGGGATATATGTATACATAAACTAACACAACATTGTAAAGCAATTATACTCCAATAAAAATTTTAAAACATAGCATTATCATCATAGAATATATGATGGAATAAACAAATGGAATTTAATTCTGAATAAGTAGATATAAGACTGTTCCTAGTGTGTACAGAATTTCTGTGAAATTCAGAAAAGGCATTTACCCCAGGTATATAAAATGTCATGACATCACAGCTTAGCAAATGGAAACTACTTCGCACAAACTGGAAAAAGGTTCTCTTTAGGTTGATGCATACCATTGCCAAAATCCCCATTTGACATTGTGGAGCAGAGATTTTATTTTGGTCCCCATTTGTCCTTTCAGCTGGACACCCTCGTATAGCTAACAACATGTACAACCATACGTGGTGGTTCTTCTAGGGACAAAATAAATAGTAATTAATTTACAAGTTGAATGAAAAGTAACATGTATTCACTAAATAGTTATGCAAATCAGGATTGCTAGATTAAATGATAAACAATATGTACTAAACAAATCCTTATGTAAATCATTATTGCTTCTATGAAATATTGACCCTTAGGTTCTGGACATATTACATCAATGGGAAAAATATGTTATTCTTTCTAAACTCCAAGGTTCTCTAGAGGAAAAGACTAATAGGATGTACATAGATAGTGATAGAAATTTATTTTAAGGATTGACTCATGTGATTGTGAGGGCTGCCAAATCTTAAATGAGACCCAGAGAAGAGTTGATATGGCAGTGGAGTCTGAAGGAAGTGTGGAGGCAGAATTCTTTCTTCCTTAGGGGACCTCAGATTTTCTCTTAAGGCCTTCAACTAATGGATGAGACCTACCCACATTATGGAGGTCAACCTGCTTTACTCAGTCTACTGATTTAAATGTTAACCACATCTAAAACAATAACGTTATGGAAATGTCTAAACTGATATTTGACCAAACATTTGAACACTATATCCTAGTCAAGTTGACACAAACTTAACCATCCCGCACCCCTAACATCCGTAAAATTTATTTTTTCAACCAATTTTCTTTAGAGACGTACCCATTATTCTGAAAATCTCAATTCCAATTGTCTGCTGCTTCCTTCCCTCTTCTCTCTTTCCAAGAGCATTAAATCTTCCAAGTTTAAATATAATTGATGAGAGCAAAAATTTCTTTTTCAGAAACACTTCCTAAATAAAGAGGCATCAAAATCCTTCTCATATATAATTTGAGAGAATATCATTCTGTGTCTAAATCCATTTTAGAAGTAGAGTTTTCAATTGCAATCAATCAGTGCCTACTTCATGAATATATTTTTCCTTCTTTGAACCAATTTGCAATTTGTTGAAGTTCAATTTTCTCATGAAAATTGTTTTAGATAAGTGAACTATAATTTTACTTTTAGGCAAACACAATTTTGTCAATTTTATTCTGAAACATTGAAAAACATCTATGTTAAAGAATCAGTTTACAAAGTTTATTTCCTTGGCAAACAACATCATTTTTTATTTAAAAAAATGTTTCCTTTACCACACTGAGGAAAACACAGAGATTCCAAGTTAGAGGCTGGTGCACAAAATCTATAGGGGAAAAACAAATCTCACAATGGTGGAGCAAATTTCAAGGGCAAAGTGCGGGACTCACTGGATAACTCTCTTTAAAATGTTTGTGATTACTTGTTGACTCTATCATGTTCTAGCTTTACCCTATGGATTGATTGCCTGAAATATCTAAAAAGTGAATAAACACCAACGAAGAGTTATCACAAAATGTTCTCAGTTATTCGCCCCTTTTGTATAGCTGTTCTTTGCATTGTGACTTTTCAGCTCCTTGATTCTAAAGTTAAAGATCTAGCTAAGTTAAAGGTCTTGCTATTGATTTGTCCGTTGTCTGACACTTAAATGGTTTGCTTCAAACAGCAAAAATGATGGCGTGTTACATTCAAGATTAGGTAATAAGAGATTGGCACTTGCTCTTCCATCATGCTAACTCTAATGAAGCAAGATGTCATGTTGTGACCTGCCCTATGGAGAGACCCACATGGTAAGGAACTGGGTGGGAGGGTCTCTGACCAATACCCAGTGAGGTACTGACGCCCCCAGTTCAACCACAGTTAGGAAAGTAACTCTATCAAAAACTATGTGAATGAGTTTGGAAGTGACTGCTTCCACAATCAATTCTTCAGATGAGACCATGGCTCCTGTCACCACCCTGATTCAGTCGTGTCTTATGAGGAATACTGAAGCAGAGGACTTATTCAGCCAAGCTGTGCCTGGATTTAGGACCCACAGACCGTGACATAATAAATATTTGTTGTTTTAAGCTGCTCAATTTTGGGATAATTTGTTACACAGCAATAGATAACTAATACTAATACATATTAGATAATACATATTAGATAACTAATAACTAATACATTAAAAAAACAAATACAATGGTGGAAAAAAATCCAAATATGTCCTTAATAATCACAGTATATGTTACTAAAGCAAGCTAATTCACTGAGAGAGAAATATATGTGTATAAATATATATAATTATGTATATAAGTTAAAATTATATCTACCTATCTATCAATAGAGAGAGAGAATCACATTGAAAATGTGATTTAGACACACTGAAAAAAACAAAAGTGTTGAAAATAAAGGAAGGAATCAGATCCATAATTATATGCAGAAAATTCTAAACCAAAGAAAACTATATATGATGTATTCTTATCAGATATTATATTAGAAAAAATGCATTTAAATCAATATGGACTGTAAATAATAATAAAAGGAGAAATCCACTAAAATGTTAAAATAGGCAAGCAAATAACAACATCATGTATGAAGTATGTAAAGTAATAATTAATCAATACAACATGTGGGAGATTTTAATATACTGAGAATGCAAGAAATCAGTCCCTGAAAGCCTTGCATGGGAACTGGCACTAAGAGCCAGACCACAGTGCTCTTCTGTTAAACAATTGCACAGAGCATCGACACCACACAAGATCTCTCTGCGATCACAATGGACTGAGACAAAAGCAAAACCATTCTGTAACCATATTTGAGCACAAAACAACAATGCACCAAACACAAAACTGATCAAACAGGCCCTTCTCCTGGCTAGTATGAATGTCTGTTGTTTCTTTACCGATTAGTGTTTCATGCCAGTCTATCCTTCCTGCCTTCCACATAAAATGTTTAATATATCCAATCACAGAGGGGCTTCTCTGGTGGTGCAGTGGTTAAGAATCTATCTGGGGCTTCCTTGGTGGCGCAGTGGTTGGGAGTCAGCCTGCCGATGCAGGGGACGCAGGTTCGTGCCCCGGTCCGGGAGGATCCCACATGCCGCGGAGCGGCTGGGCCTGTGAGCCATGGCCGCTGAGCCTGCGCGTCCGGAGCCTGTGCTCCGCAACGGGAGAGGCCACAACAGTGAGAGGCCCACGTACCGCAAAAAAAAAAAAAAGAATCCATCTGCCAATGCAGGGGACACAAGTTTGAGCCCTGGTCCAAGAAGATCCCACGTGCTGTGGAGCAACTAAGCCCATAAGCCACAACTACTGAGCCCGATTGCCACAACTACTGAAGCCCACGCGCCTAGAGCCTGTACTCCACAACGAAAAGCTACTGCAATGAGAAGCCCGCCCACTGCAACGAAAAGTAGCCCCTGCTCGCCGCAACTAGAGAAAGCCCACGTGCAGCAACGAAGACCCAACGCAGACAAAAATAAAATAAATAAAAATTTTAAAATAAGATATTAAATCATAGAACTGCCTCCACTTTTAATATCACACAACCCAGAGCCATCCTCAAACTCTTCTCCAAATCACCTAACACAAGCTCAAAGCCTATAGCAAGATCCTCCTCTCACCTTTAAGACTGAGACACCCACAGTTTCTCACTGTATGTTTTCTCCCTCATTGAAATGAGCCAATAAATCCTAGTTCATTTGACTATAGGTGCTTTCCTGGTGGCTTTGGATGGAGGGTAACAGCAACATCTTTCAAAAGTTAACACTTTAGGCTGACATTATTATCATCAATTATATATTTTTAAGCAATTTAACATTAAGCAAAATGTAGAGAAAGATATTTTTAAAAATAGGAAAAACACAAAATAAATAGGAATTAAGACATCTGAACTTCCTAACAAGAACAGCAAAGTTTTACATGGAGAATTATTTAAAAGTATATAAACAGTATAATAAATATGACACTTTACCTGAGAAAAGACAGAAAGTGTCCACCAGAAGCATCACAGCTTGTGATATTTTTGTGAAGTGGTAGGAGTGTTATCTGAAATAAGATGGAAATTTCTAACACCAGATGTAGATGGGTGTGTCTCATACTACAAACAATGAACTGAGGAATCTAGTAGCTGTTACAGGTGTGTGAACATGTGCTTTTTATGTGTTTTGATGCTGTTGGGTTCAGCCAGGGAGTTTTCTAGTTTACCTAGTGTTCCTCAAAGATGAAATCATGAATAAGCAAGCATAAAACTCACATTTTACGTAAACTGTTCCCTAATATATCAGTCATATTTGAACAAATTTGTGTTTTAAAAACAAGAATTAAGGCAAAACTGACTGTAATACCTTTCTATATGGACTTCAGAATCATAAATTTTGAAAGTTAATGAAAATATTTGTCTTTTGTCTCATTTTCTCATTTTGCTTCCTTGTATGACTCATTCTATGACAGAAGAGCAATTCTGATCTTTTCAAATTTTATTTAAGCTCTTGTGATATAAGAGATCTGGTCTTAGCAATAAAGCACTTTTGTTACCAGTATTTCTCCCTTGAACCTTCTGCCTTGTTCCTGAATACATGATTTCACCTTATATTCAGTTCTACTAATTGGTTTCTTTCCACATATTTTGAACCACATACAAAATCACAATGACACTAAGGCTCAGTGTAGGCAAGAAACATCTCCAGGGAGATTATATAAAATTGTCTTGTGGAGGAAAACGAGGATATTGCCTTTAAATGAGACGGATGTGCATTTCCACTATACAGAAAACAGAAAGCTAACTGCAAGATAATTCAATTCACCCATCACACACTAAAGATGGAATTTATCTTAAAATGGCACTGTTATTTAATTATTTCAGGAAAGAAGTGTTACAGATCAACTCAAGTCAAAGTATATCATTATCATCATCATAATAAATAATCTTTGTAGATTTTACTGAGATTAAGATTTTTTTTTAAATAAGCAGAAGAAGGCTAAATACTGGAAATAAATGTTCCAAAATGTTGCCATTGATTTTCTTTGATTCATATAAATTTAATTTTTTGAAATTTTTCTAACTTAATTTTGGCTTCTTGGTTCATTTATCTCTATCTTATCTTGCTTAAAAATTAAAATACTTAATTTAAAGTTCATAACTGTCCACTGAGTACAATTTTGCCTAATCACTGTCTTGGTTCACTGGCTCTCTGCCAGTGTCCCATGGTCAGAGCTCTGCAATTGTACCCTGGACCCTGTCTCCATTTGCTATGGAATCAATCAGGTTAAAGTTAAGGTCACAGTTCTCTGTTATTAACATGGATAGTTTATTATAAGATATGATTGTAGTCCTGGTCAAACTGCATACCACCCACTCATTCCTTTAATAATAAGCATTAAAAAAGTGCATTACTAATAATGTTGGAACATTAAGGTTACATTCTATGTTCCTTGATTCTTTATATATATATATCAAAATATATATATATGTATACATTTTTAAATGTGTTTACAGACTAGATAATAAGATATGGACTTTGAAAGTAGATTCTCAAGTGTTAAACATTGGTTTTCTGAGCAAATCATGTAACCTCTCTATGCCTTGTTTCCTTATCAACAAACTGAGGCTTCTGTGAGGATTAAATTGTTTGATTCATATAAAGAGTTTAGAACAATGTTTGACACTAATTCAGCAAATACTAGTTATTGATTTACAAGATAATTTTAAAAAGCATTACTTTGGGAAAGATATCCTATGTATTAATAACATGTAAACATTTACATTGGATCTTTACACCAAAAAAGAAAAATACTATGGTAAAAAATGTGGATATTGAAAAGCCCAACAGTTTTGTATATCATCAAGCCTGGTGAAATATGCACAGTATTTCTAAATTTTGAATAAGGAACGTGGCCTCTTTGAGAAAAAATTCTCATCCTTAATCAAAATGTTCTTATTATCATGCTACTTGGAGAAGTCATAGGCTCTGCCTGGCTTGCATCTCTCTGTATCCACTGTCCAGAAAATGCTTCCAGGCACAAAAGTAGGACAATCATTTGACAGACCTTATTTGTTTCACTTCTCTCAAGGACTGCTGTCATGTACTCCCTTTGTCTGACAGTTACTTTATATATGTTTCCCAGCTGTCTGTTTATGCTGGCAGGTTAAGTTCAGTGACTGTAGCTCCATCATGGCCAGAAATAGAAATCTGAATTTAAAAGTAGGAATATGAAACAATTTAAAGAAAGCAAACAAAACTCACTCAAGATAAAAATAAAAGTATACCAAACATAAAAATGTTAGTTATATACTAAAAAGTGTGTTTATCCATCTTTCCACTCAACCATGCATCTTAGGCAGCAACTATTATTGAAAAAAAAATTATAGAAAAAATTATCTTTCAGACCCAGAAGATTTGAAAAGCAAAGATGTTCTAAGTGCACAAATCAGGAAACATTAAAATGGTATTATTTTTGGAGAATAAGTCGTAAAATAAACCATTCTTTCTTCTTACATTTTTAATATAACTGTAATATCATAAAAGTTAAGCATTTATTCTGTATTATACTCTTTAATTTTCCTTTACTCTACATGCAAATGTTTGACTTACAATTGTATTTAAATATTTTTAGCTGATTTATTAATCTAATAGGATCAAATTATTTTTTCACAATGTGTATGGTGTATTTTTAACAATGGTATAGTAATAGCAAATACTTGTTAAGTCTATTTTCCATTTTGACACTTGTATTATCACTCCTCATGTCTCCTAACATAATGGGCCACAGGCATCTCATACATAAAATAAAACTGAAATTTAAAATATATCTATATTACCTTCCTGAAAAGCAAGGAAGATAAAAATAATTTTAATTTTTAACTTACATTTGATTGGAAGTAAAATGAGTTTCAAGTTGACTTGGCTAGAAGTGGTAATAAATAATAAAAATTCTGAAGTAGAACAATAACAACAGGATGAGACCTGTTTAAGGTACATTTAAGACATAAAATAGGTGTCCTCAGGGAGGGATTGGAAATGATGAAGTCCAGTGAGAGAAGCAGTAGAGTGTGCCAGTTAAAATCACAGGCTTAGGTGTCACATAAAGCTAGGCTACAATTTCAGCTTTGCCACTTAACAACTATGAGATCTTTTACCAGTTTTGAGAAATGGACTGTTTGTGATTATTAAATGAGATAATGTTTCCAAAGCATCTAATGATCCCTAGATCATAGTGAATGCTCAATAAAAGGTATATATTTCATTTGCAACAGTGATGATGATGATGATATGATGATGGTGATGGTGATTAGAAAATAACTAGAAAGCTTTCAGCTTAGGATACCTTGTGATGTGGGAGGGAACAAAAATAGTCTGGAAGTTTAGAGATATGATTACTTAACATCTGTAGGACAAATGGACTAATCAGAGGAATGATTAAGGCTGGAGGTAAAAACTTAAGGTCACCATTGAATAATATCTGGGGTTATCACTCAAGGCAAGTGTGCTATAAATGAGATTTTTCAAATGACAAACAAAGAAATTCTAGAAAAATTGCATTTATAGAGGGGAAAGAGTCCTCAAGGAGTCAGAAAAAAAGAAAACAGTATTATCAAGGCATCCAGAAAAAACAATTTTTTGATTAAAAGAAGATCAACATGCCAAGTGGTAAGGACATCTCAAGAGAGTGAAGACAGAGAAAATCTTTGGATTTGGTAATTAAGAGATCCCATTAATTCTCTTAAGAGTCACTTTGGTTGAGTGGGGATGGAAAAAGATAAGGTGATGCTGTTGAGAACAAAATAAAAGCTAATAAAGAGAAGACAGCAAACACATTAATCTTGAAAACACCCTTTCTATTAGCCCATTTTACATGTGAGAGAAACAAAAGCAGGAGAGATTAATATGCTTACCCAGGATCTTAGTTCATGAGTAGTGGAACCAATATTAACATCAGCTATTTTCAGAGCAATTAAAATTACAACCCTCATTAATATATTTATTTGAAATTAATTTTAACAAAATTAAGTTCTCCTGGATTTTGGACAATGTTTTGATCTATTGTGCTAGACGTTAACTCTAGTAGAAAATGAATGGCTTTCAAGGAGAGAAATTGTTCTAAAAGCCTATCAAAATCTCAGACTCTGGTAAATAATTAGGTCAGAAGATTGTTATACTGAGGGTGACTCTTCAGAGAAAAAGAATGTTTTGTAAACAGGAAACTCAACATTATTAGCCAAAAAGAACTGTTTCTATAATTCTTAACATTATGTCAGTTTTGTATTTGCCCCTTGACATGCCTAGTACAATTAAACTGGATCTATCTGGGGTGGGGGGGGTGTGCTCATAAAAGAAATTAGTCCCAGCCTCATTTATCCTTGAATTTCCTCCAGCCCAGAAAGTGATTGTTAATCCAACCACAGTAATTATGATGATAGGGTAATTTCCTCAGAATTGATCCAAGTGATTATATGATTAAATCTCACAGATGGTTTGGAGGAGGCATTCATTGGCTAAACTGTTTTGGATAAATCTAATTCATCAGGCATGGGCAATTTACACATATATAGAATGGTATGTCAAACAAACTTTTTCCGTGTACACATGATCTTATTAAATCCTACCAATTGGAATAAAAAGATCCATTCCTCCCAAAGACATCAGTCCTAAATAAATGAACAGGCATATTTTTTTAAGCCATCGAAGGAAGAGTTCACTCTAAATCCATCCATCAAATCTAGTTGATGCCAATACTTTATGCCAAGCAGTATCTTAAGCAGTAAGGATTCAATAGTGAATAAAATAGACAAATTGCTGCCAAAGAACTTATAGTTTGCAGATTGAGAAAGAAGAAAAACCTGTAAATACTAGAACATCAGATGGAGATAAATGTTATGGGGAAAAAATAAAGCAGGGTAAGGGGTATAAAAAGTACAAAAAGGGGGTGAAATGGGTGAGGTCAGTGAAGATGTTTTTCAACATGCATGTGAATTAGTCATCCAGATGAGTGGGAGAGTGAATGGAGAGGAGAATATGGGATTTGTGTCTGAAAAGCCTTATGAACTCGAAGTTAAGAATCATAAATTTAAAGTGTAGCTAATCATCATACTTTTTATTTTTCAACTGTGTTCCTCCCTACAATAGAGAGCAAGGTATAGTTCAGCCACGGAGAGTAATATGCTACATGTGTTCAGCTAAGAGAGGCAGGGCCAAAGGATTTAAAAACATATGCAAAGGAATGATTACAGTTATAGACTATGGACTCTAAACAGGAGAAGGATGGAAAGTGAAGACCTAAAGGGGGTGAGGGTCGGTAAGAAGATGACAAAATCAATCATGTATAGATCTCAACCAAATTAAAGAATTATTAGTGTCAGAATCCTAAAAGAAGTAAACTTGAAACAGAAAAAGTTAGGCTCCGTAATATTTTGGATATGGATTAAGCGCAATTATTGGTTATAACACAGCCTTTAATATGAAGTTGAAAGTGGAAAGTTTACATGAGATGAAAGACAAGATTTTTATAGAAGAAACTGTCAAGACATGGAGAGGTATTCTGTCACTGAATGTATTATTTAATGGATATTGAAATCACCAAGAATGATGAGGTAATACCGGACAGAGTTAGATACAGAAGTTAAAATCTTCACAAAATGAGGGGGACTAATGGTGAGCTCTGTAGGTAGAATAAAATACAAATGAAAACCAGTGTGTATACATTGATGTATATAAGATGGGAAAGGACTTCAAAGCAGTGGGTTTTTAGAGAAAGATCTTGTAATGACAATGAAGAGCTGAGACAATTCTCTACTTAAGCCCAGGGCTGATTTATAAGAAATAAATCAGTCACTATTTGAGAGAGCTATGGGGAATCAGTGTTATTAGAGGGAATAGGTTAGGTTTTATCCAGGGTGAGAAGTGTAAAAAGTCCAGGGAAGAAGGTGAGGGCATAGGGAATTCTGTTATTGATTGATTATGAAATTCAGAAGACAAGTGCATGGTTTGGTGAGAGGTAATGGGAGGAGTCACGTGATGGGTGTACACACTTACTTGGGAATGAAGTATGGGTGACGGCTTGGAAGTCCTATTCTTGTTGGAAGACTTCTTGATTACCAACAAAAACAGGAATAAAAAGAATGGGTGGGTGTCCATCCTAATGATCATGGGGGCAGGTTGTGGTAGCGAGGTTGTTTAAGTTGGGCGCGGGAGGTGATGGAAGTATGACCGTTTGAAAGTCTTACCAGGAATCTGCAGAATCTCCATCTTTACTCTAGCTGATTAGCTGTGATGGCGGTGGGAGGGGCAGTCTTACAAAGAGTACAGGAAACTCCTGTCTTAGGAAACTATTCCGGAGTACAGAATACAACTTAATTATATGACTTCTTTACTCATGTACCAAAGAGACCAGGAAATAGCACAGATCACAGCGAACTAAAAGCTTATGACCAAGATTATCCTAAGATTCCAAGACTTGTTCAACACTAGAATATTTTTTCAATGTAAATTATTAAGTTAATCTAAAGGAGGAGTATTGCTATGTTTTCTCAGTGAAAGGTGGGAAGCATTAATAAAATTTAATATTCATTCATGATCTTTAAAACTAGAAACAAGTTTGCTTAAAATAATAAAGGTTAGCTATCAGTAACCTATGCCAAATAGTATACTTGGTGTTAAAGTAATAGAAGCATTCCCATTAAAGTAGAAATAATGCAATTATTCCTAAACCAATACAAGCATTCATCATTGTATTAGAGATGCAAATCAATGCAAAAACACAAGAAAAATAGAGTACATTTTAATACTGGAAATAAAATGGTGCAATATTCCTATTTGTGGATGATATGATTTTCTACATAAAATATTCAAGAGATTCAATTGCCAAACTAATAGATCTATTAAAATAGAGAGATACAGAACTACAGATGAAGAATAAAAGAATAAAACACATTTTTATACAGAGTAATGACCAATTAGGAAATGCAATTATATTAAATTTCATATTTGAAATGGCAAAAACGGTTTTTTTGGTATCAAGTGCATATGTGCAAAAAATATATGTTCAAGAAATATATGTCACATAAAAGAGGAACTAAAAAAAACCTTACTGAAGAACAAAAATAAAAGCCTGAATAACTAAAAAGTTACCATGCTCATTGATGGATGTGCTGGATATTTTAACGATATCATTTCATCCTAAATTAAACAGTAAATCAAGAAAAGCTTAGATAATTTTATTAAATAAAAGGGATAAAATTGTAAAATATGTAAGTATATTATAAGATTTAATGATTAAAAGAATATGGGGATTTCCAGTGTAGCTCAAAGATATGGAGCAACAGAAAGAATATTTCTCTCACACTTACAAAAACGTCTGGATAAAAGGCCAATTAACAAATTTTCTTGAACCCTTCAGAAGTCTGCAGTTGCAGGGTGAACAACCAGTCCCAAATCTAGAGAGACACAGGTGTCTCCAAGGGGAAACAGGACCTAAACATCTGCTTATCTAAGACAGGTTCTGGTTTTTTCCTTCTTGAGAGTTGTTAGTTTGATTTCTATGTAAAGTAATCCCTTTCCCTTGGCTGACTTTTCTCGTGATTATGGGCTATTTTCCTTTGCCATTTTATATCTAGTAAATTTTGAAGGATGCTTGCTTCCTTTTTTAATGAATAGTAGGCTTTATTTTGTTAGTCAGTTAAGTTGCTTGTGGTTCAGTTTGATTCTTTCAGGGATTGTGACAATCTTTGTTGAAGTAGGTGTATGGTAACTATAGGGATGATTTAGCTCCACTATTACAGCTTGTCATTCTGGTATCTCCACTCAATTTACTGAGTGACCAGTGAGACGCTCCATAGTCGCTCCAAAGTCAAGTCAACCCTGAAATCCACTCAACTCACAGCTCCCTAGGGGCTCTTTTGTCAGATTTTGTTGAATTTCAACCCATGCATGCACATCTTTGTATTTAGCAAAAGCTCAACACTTACTCTTTACCCCACTTCACTGAGTGTGAACCTATATATGCCCACTTTTGTATTTAAGAAAGACTCAAATCTCTCCAAAGAACCGCTTGCAGATCTTTGGAACTCTTTTGTGCTGCAGGGCTCCCTCACCTCTGGAGCCCTGCCTCCTATTTCCAATCATCTCAGGGTCTCTAACTCCAATTTCTGTCTTCTGGACACAGTGAGACTATTCTACTCTGCTTGAGACCCCTTTCCTTGCCTCAGTCTCCAGAGTGTGCTTCCAGAAATAAACTCAGGGGATGTAATAAAGTTCGGCTAGCTTTTTTTCCCTCTCTCGCAGGGATCACAGTCCTGCAAGCCCTATTTTCCAATATCTACAATTACCGTTTCATATATTTTGTCCAGTTTTCTTATTTTTTCATAGAAGGAAACAAGAACAAAGTCCCTGTTAATAATAATAACCAGTCCCTATTATTCCATCATGGTAGAAAGCAGAAATTTCTTCTTTAAAAAAAACCAGAAATCACTTTTAAATTTTAAGACTTCTGTTGTGACTAAAAATTGATCATGGCAAACAAATGCCTTGCAACACAGAGATTGGGAGATGCCAAGTCAGAGCTATCGTGCTCCAATTAAATACTTCTTTGTGTTTTTAAGTTTTAAGTTTGTGTTTTTTTATTTGTTTGTTTTGCAGTACGCGGGCCTCTCACTGTTGTGGCCTCTCCCGTTGCGGAGCACAGGCTCCGGACGCGCAGGCTCAGCGGCCATGGCTCACGGGCCCAGCCGGTCCGCGGCATGTGGGATCTTCCCGGACCGGGGCAGGCACCTGTGTCCCCTGCATTGGCAGGCGGACTCTCAACCACTGCGCCACCAGGGAAGCCCTAAGTTTGTGTTTTTAAGTTAAGCTTTTATAAGTAGCGCTTTAATTCCAAGTACTGACTCTATGACAGGAAGGTCATTTCACCATGGCAGATGGTAATCAGAGATATTTTCTGACAGGGAACCACTTGCTAATGTTTAAGTCTCAACTTATATAGACAATTGTTTTCTTGTCTTTGGATTCTGGAATAAACCGTGTCAGATTTGCATTTTTCTTTTCAGATGGCTACAGAGCTATAGATAATCAGAAAATTTGTTCCCACCTTCTTTAATGTCACTTCATTTGGGTTGTATTCACATGTGTCTAGTGCTTTTTATCTCACTTTTACAGACTTTAATTAAGATATGACATGAGAAAAAATACCTTCTAGATTTTGTGTTTCTTTTCCTTGCAGTTGTCCTTTCTTAAGCTTACTTGGAATCATATTCTAGTGTTACAAGATAATTTTCTGTAATTTCTTGAATAGTTAAAATATCAAAAAGCAGAAATACAGCTACAATCTTTATTGAATAGAAGAGGCAAAATTATGAAATCCTAAAATTAATTATTTTTTTATAATATGCTTTTGACTTGAGAATAAATTCTATCTTTTTAAAGATTTTTTAGGCCTTTCATGCCTTTCATTCCAGAAATTTAATTTATTTTCCCTATTCAGAGTCTTTGAGTGTGCCCTGTTTTTATGTAAGCATATTCTCAGGATGATGATCTGTTTTAATGCTGTAAAAGTACAGACACAATCCTTGAGATTTTGTATTGCCTTTTTGGAAAATAAAAAGAGAAAGTAATGGCATTACACAAAATGATGTGATTGAAAATATTTTAATATCCTGATATAAGTGTATTTAACATCACCTTACATATAAGTGAAAAAAATGTTTGATAGATATCACTATTTCTTATAAGTATGATATCTACAGAAATCAGTTTTTCTTGACACTGTGTCATATTTAGCAGCAAAAATAATTCTGAGTTTGTGTAACAAATTAGGTTTCAGAGGGTTTATCTGCCATTCCTGACTAAATGTAACATTTAAAACTGCCTTGTTCAGCTACAATTTCCACTTTCAGAATCTTTACCTTCTTCCCACCACCCTTGTCCCTAAAGAAACAAAAAAGACGAGAAGAACATCCCATGTCTCTGAAGCCAACACTTATGATGAGATGGTTCCAGCATTTGCATGCAGTGTCACTTATTGTCTAATTAGGAGCACACAGAGCATGTGTAGCAGATTGCATTATCGACCTCAATCCTTGATGCCCTTTGCTATGTAACTTTGCAGTTCCTCACGTTATAAGACTAGAGTAGATTTCCCTATTCCTAGACTTTGAGCTCAGTCATATTACCTGCATTTAGACAAAGGAATGGGGAAGAATTGCTGGCATTCCAGTTCTAAAGAGTCTTCCTGGGCTTCCCTGGTTGCACAGTGGTTAAGAATCCACCTGCCAATGCAGGGGACATGGGTTCGAGCCCTGGTCCGGAAGATCCCACATGCCGCGGAGGAACTAAGCCCGTGCACCACAACTACTGAGCCTGTGCTCTAGAGCCCGCGAGCCACAACTACTGAAGCCCGCGTGCCTACAGCGTGTGCTCCACAGCAAGGGAGGCCACCGCGACGAGTAGCCTGCACACCACAACGAAGAGTAGCCCCTGCTCACCGCAACTAGAGAAAGCCCTCGCGCAGCAACGAAGACCCAATGCAGCCAAAATAATAAATAAATTTATAAAATAAATAAATTAATAAAGGAAGAATCTTCCCATGTTTCTGCCTGCACTCTCATGCCTCCATTACCACCACACAGAGAGTTTCCTTCAGGTATCTGCTGCCCCTGACTTGCACTGCAACAATCAAGCAGGGGTTTGCATTCCTGCTTCTGAGCTTTGAAAACCACCACCAACGTTATGGAAACCCATGGTCACTGCTGGAGTCTCTGGAGATACAAAGGAGAGCATACTAAGGTGGGACTGAAGCCGAGAGCCAAGAGAATGAATGAAGTAGAATTTCTGCACTCCAAAGTTCTTCTACAAGGAATTTTACAGAAGGGTTATGTAGCATCCAACCACTTAAATTCATCCATTGAAAACCTTCGCCACATTGTATAAATTCCTCAGAAACCCTGCAAATCACCTTCATCCCCAAAGTGTCTCTTTGATTGGCAAATGACAACTCTCTCTCCTAACCCTCCAATTGACCTCTGGTTTATGTTTGCCTTCTTTCTTCCAAGATCACCAATGAATCAACAATATGTTTATAATACTAGGAAATAATCTGTCTCAGTCCAGAAAATATCAGATGTCTTATTTATTGTTGCCTATTATTGTTGGTTATTGTTTTACTGCTTCCTAGTTTGACGAGTTGTCTACTGACTAAAAGACAATAGTACCAGAATAGACTGAATGTTAGAAATTAAATTCTCTTTGATCTGGTTTCATAAGAGTGTGACTTGAATAGAATATAATTGTGAAAGTTGTCTCCACCATAAGTGTCACTATCATTTGTCTGGATATCAAAAGACTCAAGTAATGTACATAATATTTTAGATTGAAATTTAGCAGACTTTCCCTTTGTAAGGTATAAAGCTAGCTATCACAATTTTCAAGTTGTTTTAATGGAAATTTAATCAATTGAATCTATCAAAGATAATTTTTTAAAAATTGCATCTTAACCTTTAGCTATTCTACAACATTGAGCATTAATGATTAAATGACCTTGTTCCAAACCAGTGTTTCTGAGGGGGAATTTAATGGAAATTATTATAAGAAGAAATATCTCAGTGTTGGAAAGTAATATCTTTAATGCCAGGCTTGAAATGACTCATGTTCCTTCTTTTTCCTTTTGGACTTAGTCTGCAGAGAATTCAAGGCAAAAGAAAACTGATTTTCTTCCCCAGAGAGAGGCAGGCAGAGCTACGGTTACCCAGGGTAATAGTCAACATCTAAAGGGAAGTGCTCCAGAGACAGAGAGCTTTCTTACACCTCAAGTCCTAGCCAGTACTCCACCCCTCCCTCAGAAGATTCTATCCTCTATTCTCTTTCATTAGTAGAGAAGAGGTGCTTAAAAGCACCAGGAGCCTTCCCCTACTTAATTGCCAAAACATCAAGAGCTATAGGAGATAATAATTCACAGGGATCCCTCACCATTGAGTTCATTACATAGCTTTTCCCCAGTCCTGAACAGGTCTCTATGTACAGGTGAGAAAGTTTTATATTAAAATATTCAAGAAAGATACTGTATTTAATAAGTAGGGGGTAGCTTATTTGATTAGATGTTCAAGTTGTAGGTATAATACATCAATAAGGATCCTTGCAAAGAACAGGTACAAAATGGTACACTTGGTACAAAATATAAAAATTATCTTCATGTTCTCCTGAGTCGTTACTCGGAATCCTACTCAGCTATTATTTTGCAGTACAAAGTTAAATTTCTGAATAACTTGCATTAAAAATGCATTCATTTATCACTCTTCCAGCCTGTATAGTTCCCCAACTAAGGAACGTAATTGGGCCACATTACTGTGAAATAATGATGTGTCAGATTTTCTGGTTAAAATGAAACCATTTCTCATCTTTATGAATGTGATCAATCATTGCATTCTCATTTTTTATTTAATTTAGGGAGAAATTTTAATAATTTTACCTTCATGAGACTTGTGATCTTTTTAAAATGTGGTATTTAGCAATGATTTTGGTTTAAGTTTGCTTTTTAATGTTATTTCTTTTTAAATGCACATTCCCCAAATGGATGTTAGAAAATGGCTCTATGATATTGTCACATATGTGGTTCTGTTAAGGGCAGGTCACATTTGTCATTTTCCATATTCATATGGAAATTCCTATTCAAGTTGTGTAATAATGATATTAATAGTTAACATTTATTAAAATTACTAAATACTATACAATCTGTGACTTGTTTTAAATGGAACAATTCATATAATGCTGACAACCACCTCATGAGGTAGGCATTAATATCATCTACATTTATCAGATGGAAAACAAACTCGGGGAAAAATTTAATGATTTTTCCCAAATTTTTACAGCTAGTGTCAGAGACTGGACTTTAATCCATGCATTTTCTAACCAGAATCTATGTTCATAGTTTCTATAGGTTTAGAAAGAAAATTATATCTATTCTTGGGGGCCAATAAATGAGTGGAGGAAATACCAGATTCCAGAGCTAAAACCAGAAAATGGTCAATATTTGCTGAAAGCTGCTTTTCAAGGACCAAGACAATGTTTTCCAAATCGATGTTGAGAGATATTTTTAAAACACACACTTGCTTTTAACAATATTATCTCTAACTATCGTCATATATGCTGATTGTTCCGTACTATTTAATGAAAAGATATGTTGACGCTTTCACCATGACATGATTAAAATGGGGATCTGTTAAAAAAAATTCAGGAATTTTCCCATAGTAGAGATAGTTGTGAATATATGAGAACAAAATTGATGCAAAGAGTATGTTGATCAATTTACATACAAATAATATGTAAACAAGAAGAAAATCAAGAGCCTGTGTTTAGGTCAGAAGGTTGGTGGCCAATTCTCAGATCTGTTCCAACCTATTCAGTCACCTTAAACAAATTATTTCACCTCTCAGCATCTTTGATTTTCTTAATTTAAAAATAAAAGGGCTGGTAGTGATGATTTCTCAGGTTTCTTTCACTTTAAATAATATACAATCAAACTTCAACTACTTAAAATTAGTTCTTTAGATATAAGTTTGTCATCTATTCTGCAGGATGTGTAGATACCTAGTGACAAGAAACTGCTGATCTGATTAACAAAAAGTCTATATTAATTTAATAAAAGACTCTAATTCCTAAATAAAAATTGACCTAGGAAGGAAATGTTCCCAAAGCAATATTAATTCATTTGTAATAAGTAGTTCCATTTGATGGAAATGACTTTAACAGTGACTGGAGGAAATGTGACTTTCCGAGAAACTCTTTATAATAAAGATTGCTTTCCCAGTGTACCGTAAAATATTACCATCTAAATAGCAATGATATGTCTTTCCAGGAGTTACTTCCATTTCTTTCTCTCGTTTATTCTTGCATTCCATATTGTTGCTTCCAATTCAGATGTTCTTTTAGCATGGCACAGTGATGCTGAAGCCAGAAAACTTGAACCTCTCTGCCTGGTGTCATTGCACTTCTCAGATTCTTAGTTTTCTTGGTTCTTAAAGGAGTTTGATACTTAACCTGCCTAATTTAGCGTGGATGTAAGAAATACATGACCTGAAGCATAAGAAGTTTTTGTGTTTCTTTTTTCTTCATGGTGGGTCTATTTTACTTCTTCCTTCCCTTCCCTGGAAGCAATAGTATGGGGATTGCCATTTAGAGTAAAACCTCCCAAAAATTACTGCATTAGAGGCACAATTTAATTGCTACATTCATTTTAATCATGGATTTTTCTTGTTTGGCTCAAATACTTAATCAAACTTAGGGAAGCACAAATAGGCAATATCACAACCAATATTGCTAAGGAGTAAAACTTATCCTAATATAAAAATTCAAAGCCATATATTCTAATTATTTTTTGCTAACCCTATTGTTTAAAATACGACATAGTTACATCTTTTATTTTTTGTGTTATTAGTCATAAAAAGTAAAACAAAATAATGCCATTTGCAGCGACATGGATGGACCTAGAGATTGTCAAACTGAGTGAAGCAAGTCAGACAGAGAAAGACAAATATCATGTGATATCACTTATTTATGTGGACTCTAAAAAAATCGTACAAATGAACTTATTTACAAAACAGAAATAGAATCACAGATGTAGAAAGCAAACTTATGGTTACCAAGGGGGAAGAGGGAGGAGGGATAAATTGGGAGATTGGGATTGACATATACATTCTACTATATATGAAATAGATAACTAATAAGAGCCTACTGTATAGCACAGGGAACTCTACTCAATACTTTGTAATGATGTATATGGGAAAAGAATCTAAAAAAGAGTGGATATGTGTATAACTGATTCACCTTGCTATGCAGCAGAAACTAACACAACATTGTAGATCAACCGTACGCCACTAAAAGTGAATTACAAAAGAAAGAAAATATGAAAAAAAGAACAAAAAGTATTATAAAAGCCAAGTGTCAAAGTGTTCATTTGTTCATTTATTCCTTTATTCAACCATTAAAAAACATTTTTTAGTACCTACTATCTACAAGATACTGTGCCAAAGAAGAACAATACAATTCCTGATCATGGTGACCTCTCCACTGAATCAGGAAGACTAACTTCAATTAAAATTCATTGTGGGGCTTCCCTGGTGGCGCAGTGGTTGAGAGTCCGCCTGCCGATGCAGGGGACACGGGTTCGAGCCCTGGTCTGGGAAGATCCCACATGCCGCGGAGCAACTAAGCCCGTGAGCCACAACTACTGAGCCTGCGCGTCTGGAGCCTGTGCTCTGCAATGGGAGAGGCCGTGACAGTGAGAGGCCCGCGCACTGCGATGAAGAGCGGCCCCCGCTCTCCGCAACTGGAGAAAGCCCTCGCACAGAAGCGAAGACCCAACACAGCCAAAAATAAATAAATAAATAAATAAATAAATAAATAAATTAAAAAAAAAAAAAAAAATTCATTGTGGGGCTTCCCTAGTGGCACAGTGGTTGGGAGTCTGCCTGCCGATGCAGGGGACACGGGTTCGTGCCCCGGTCCGGGAAGATCCCACATGCCGCAGAGCGGCTGGGCCCGTGAGCCATGGCCGCTGAGCCTGTGCGTCCGGAGCCTGTGCTCCGCAGTGGGAGAGGCCACAGCAGTGAGAGGTCCGCGTCCCGCAAAAAAAAAAAAAAAAAAAATTCATTGTGATAACACGTGAAAATAGAAACAGGCAAAATACCCAACATAAACAAAAAATTGTGTTTAAATCCATTTGTGGTGGAGAGGAGGAAGTTAAGGAGAGCTTTCTAAAAAAGTCAATTCTGAGTTAGACTTTGAAATAAAATTTCCCCAAGAGACAGGGAAGAAAAGATATTTGTGGAAAGGCAATGACTTTGATATAGCAGAAATTCAGGGAGATGCAATCTCTGTCTCATTGTTGAAATTTCTGGGTTGATGGGAAGTGACAGAGGATGAAAGTGTGGAGAGATTTTGTGATGCGGGTGATGAAGACGCAAAGTTCTGGATGCATGTGTGTTATGATCTGATACGTGTTTTAGGAAGGTCACTGTGAAGGGAAGATGGAATATATGTAACAGATGATTTTCATTTTTCAGTTCTTTGTTCTTCCATTGTTTAATTTCACCTAATTTTTTATCAGCTACCTTTTACTCATTATCTTTGGTGTCTCGATCTAACTTAACAATTTCTTACCTTTTAAAAGTGTGCATCCCAAGCAAAAAATCATCAATTCATAGAAGAGAATGTCTAAACCCATTTTTTCTTTCTATCAGAAAAAGAGATATACTAACTTTCAATTACATTCATTAAATATTTATTTACTTTTATTGTCTTCAATAAACTTATCTGGGTGCTGGGGTTAGTAAATGAGAATACTCATTCTGTCCTTCAAAGAGAATGAGGATTTAGAGGAAGGGTAAATGTAAGTAGTCAACTAGAGAAAGCACTGTGGATATGACGCAGGGGAAGTTCAGGGCATAGGCATGCTTGGAAAAAGAGGTTGGGCTGCTAAGCAGATAGGTAAGTAGGGGAGCGGGTGTAGACAGAAGAGGAAGGACAGACATCCCAAACACCGGGAACAGATTACACAATAGTATGAGTAAACATCACATGCCCACGTTTACAGTTCGATATGTTTTCCTTGGACTTCAAAGATAGAGATTTGATTGGCATTCCTAGAATTGGCTTTATTCATTCTTTTAAAAGTTAAAGTACTAGTAGTGTCTATTACTTAGTATTTAACTGCTATCAGACTGCATTCTTCACCCATTCCCCACTGCAAGCAAGAGTAGTAATTTACACTATGTGAGATCAGGGGATTAAAAGTAGATCTTATGACCACACTGATTATAGCTCTTCCTCTCCCTTCTAAAGCAAGCGTGCCTATCTCTAGACTGATGGGCAGCTTCTGGTAATTTTACAGGGTAAGACTAAATGCTTTCTGCATGTAACTTTCTAATTATATTTCTAGAATCTAGACCACATCCAGTATTTGATTGAGAAATGTGAACAAACAAGGTAAACTAGTAATTTGAGTTTGCTTGTATTTTTTTGGTTTGTTTATTTGATGTTTTCATTTTGTCTTTATTTTTAAGCAGCTTTATTGAAATATAATTCACACCCAATACAACTTACTCATTTAAAGTATGTATTCAATTTAATTGTTTTTAGTATATTCACAGATATGTGCAACCAATACCACCATCAATCTTAGGACATTTTCATCACCTAAAAAGAAACCCCATATATCTTAGCTATCACCACCCTACCCTCTCTACCCGTAAGGTGTCACTAATCTATTTTCTGTCTCTATAGATTTCCATATTCTGCACTTTCACATGAATGAATCCTATAATATGTGGAATTTTGTGACTGTTTCAAGCTTCATCCAAGTTATAGCATGTATCAGAACTGCATTTCTTTTTAGGGATGAGTAATATACCATTGAATGGATATACCATATATGTTTATTCATTCACCCACTGATTGACATTTGTGTGGTCTCCACTTTTTAACTATAATGAATAATACTGCTATAAACATTTGTGTGCAAGTTTGGTGCGGAAATTGAGTCCTCTTGCTTTTTAATATTTCTTCATATAGTTAATGGGACCTCTCGTCAATGGTAGGCAGTTAGCAGCCCTCTGCTTTTATTTGTGATTGTCTCTGTCTCCTATGTCATCCAAGGGGATTATCAAAGATATTCTTTTTTTCAGGATTCTCCTCAGAGGATTTATAGCCTAGTATTTATTAATAAACATTTACATAGCACTTACTATGTGCTAGGGCACTTTAGCTTTTTAACAAATATTAATTTTTAACAGTACAAATTAAGTATTATTTCCATTCTCATATTCTAGAGAATAAAGAATAGGCAAAAGAAAATAAGAATATTTCCAGTACCATAAAGTGTTAAGTAGATTTTCTTCACTTAACCATTATGCTCAGCAGAAATTGTCTCTAGTAGGTAGTTTTTTTTTTTTCTGTAAATAATCTCTTCATCTTAGAACAGTTTTAGATTTATAGAAAAATGAGCTGTCATATGCCTGCCTATGCCTGTTTCCCCTTTTATTAACATCTTGGACTAGTGTGGTACTTTTGTTACTATTAATGAACCAATAGCATTATATTATTAACTAAAGTTCATACTAAATTTAGGCTCTCTTAGTTTTTGCCGGATGTCCATTTTATGTTCAAGGATCCCATCCAGAAATACCATGTTATATTTATTTGTCACTTCTCCTTAGGCTCTTCTTGGTTATGAGAGTTTCTCAAACTTTTCTTATTATTGACAACTTTGACAGCTTTGAGGGAAACGGGTGAAATGTTTTGTAGAGCGTTCCTCAATTGAGATTTGTCTGATATTTTTTCTCATGAATAGACTGGGGTTATGGATTTTTTGGAGGAAGGCCACAGAGGTAAAGGGTCATTTTCATCACATTCTATCAAGAATACATACTATCAATATGACATCACTATTTTTTTGTGTGTGTGTGGTACGCAGGCCTCTCACTGTTGTGGCCTCTCCCGTTGCGGAGCACAGTCTCCGGACGCGCAGGCTCAGCGACCATGGCTCACCGGCCTAGCCGCTCCGCGGCATGTGGGATCTTCCTGGACCGGGGCACGAACCCGCGTCCCCTGCATCGGCAGGCGGACTCTCAACCACTGCGCCACCAGGGAAGTCCTATTTTTTTTTAACTATTCAAAGTAAAATGTCTCAAAAGACAAAGATGTTCGGTAAGCTCTGTTAGAGTGATAAAGTCACATGAAAGAAATGTAAAAAAAACCCTTTTGGTCTGCATATGCAGGCCAGGAAATATGCTCAGACTATAAAAGAAAAAGCGTATTTATCAGAAACATAACGTCCCAATGATTATGCACTTTATGCCTACTCTATGGACAAAAGCACATTTTTATATTGATTTTACCACTAGCTATCCAATTTTGCTGAGGTCTAAATAAAAAGTAGGTACAGTAGAAAAAAATATTAAAGCAACCTTGGTGGGAAAGAGGGCTACAATGGTTATTAGATGAAGGAGATCTTAAAGTTTGGGACAGAATCACTCTTCTTATTCCCCCAAATCAAAGTTGCTATGAAAAAATTAAATGCACTAGACCTCCATGGATTATGTTTAGGCATTCTAGAATAGAGAGTCTTACCAAAAGAGAAAAATGATTGATGAGTTGGTAGCTCAGTCATCTGACTGACAGTGATGCATTTCATTGTAATTCCTGAGGGACCAAGTGTTTAAAAACTTCCATAAAAATCCAAGGAGAAAAAGCATTCCAAGACATTTTATCTTCAGACACAAAGTACTATTTCAGATTTTTAAAAAGGTGATGATTTGCTAAAACTGAATGAAGATAAGATATATCAGCACAGATTTACTACTCAGGAGCCGCTGTGAGAATCAGAGATAAGACCATCCATCCTACCCCTGTTATCAGTAGCAGCTGTAGCGCATGGCAAACTGACATTAAAATTCAGGTCTTAGATTGAGCCCAACATAAACTACACTGGAAAAAGAAAAAAAAAAAAGGTTTCCTTTCCTGTTGCATTCCTCGCTTCCCAGTGCCTCTGTCCTCCCTTTAAGGATCGTCATGGTTTTCTATCATCTTCTAAGTGCCAGAAAAGAGCTGAAAAATGAGTGTTGAAGACTTGATGATACATTAATCCATCTAGAATCATTTGCATTTAGAATGAGGGACTGATGTCTTTTCTCCTCTGCTCTAATAGATATACCTGAGGCACAGATGTCTGGAAGGAGCCCAAAGTGCACTGTGCACTTGATCTTCAGACAAGATTACAGCCCTACAAACCCCAACGTAAATCCTTTTGCTCCTCTGACTTTGGTCACGATGGTGCCTGGATGCCAAATGGCAACTTAGAGTGCTGCTTAAGAGCTCAGCCTCAGGAGCAAGATTGCCTGAGTTTATAAACCCAGCCCCATTGTTAATTACCCAGTGATGCTGGGCAAATCATTAAATTTCTCTGTCCCCACTCTCTTAACCTCTAAATATATGAAGATAATGACTCAAAAGGTTGTTGGGAGGATTAAATGAGTGAATATATATATATAACCCATTCAGCACAGTGCTTAATCATTATTATTGATGGCAAAATGCTGCCTCAAATCCTGGGTTAAATCTGAATAAAGCAGGAAGTCGTTCAGGAGATGTAGTCCTAACAATAGGACAACAGTCTTGGAATAAATCCTTTATCTCCAGGCCTGGAATCTGCTTGCTTTTCCTCCCAATACTCTTCTTACCTAGATTCAGAAGCTAACATGCCACAGAACCCAAACCTCCTCACTTTCTCCCCTCACTGCAAGTGCCTGGGTTGTTTATGTTTATCCTCCTCCTTCTACCTAAAACTGGGCTGTGCTTTGAATTTCAGCCCTGGGCTCCAGTAATCCCTGTCTTCCCTCAGTGTCAGGGTTGGAGTCCTGTCATTGACTAGACCTTCCAAATAAACATCAACTGGTTCCCAAGTTCTCTGGCTCCTAACTGCAAGAAGGACAAACAAAAAAATGAAAATCTAATTGTGCAAGTCTATGAATCCCTGGAGGATATATTTTTGACTATTTCAAAGATACAATTTACAAAGTCATCTACTCTGCCTGTAAATGGTACTTTTCTGGCCCTTTAATTCGCTGATCTCTCTGCTTTTTTAACTCCTACTAATTTTTAAAATCAAAGCTTGGATTCACTTCCTCCCTGATCCTTTTTTGTGTTACCATAGGACACTGCAAATCTGCCATTATAACTTTTGTCATGGACAATGTAGGGTGATCTGTACAATTTTACTTGAGCCCTGTATTCCTGGAAAACATGGTTAAAACAGTTCTCCCACACTTTGTGTTCTGGAAGATGACTTAGAGCAAAGAACTATCTTTCCCCATAAGACTTAGTTAAAACTCATGGATAGCCCTGCTTGTTTACCTAGGACAAGGCCAGACACAGTCCCTTCAGACTCCCACTCTTTGTCCCATAAATGATGAGCTCAACCATTTGTCCACACTGATCACTCAAAATAAAATGTCCACTAATGTGATTGACTTCTCTCCATTCCCCACGCCCCTGAACTTTGGCCCACCCTGGAGCATTGGAGCCCAGAACAGTCCTTCTTCCAGGGCCCCTACCAACAGGAATGACTGACCCTAGGGAAAAGCATCCACTGTGCAATCATGGCACCTCATTCCATTTCCCCCCACCTGGTTCCTTCTCACCTTGTTTACTCTTCCTAATAAAAGCCCTTTTCTGCCTGTCCTCTGAGATGATTTCAGCTCTCATGGTCAGAAGTCCCTCCCTATTGTAATAATTCCCCTACCCTTATTACAGTGTTCCCCTCCTGTTATTGAAATATTTCTTTTGAATAAAGGCTGTCTTTACCTGAGTCCAGATTTGGTTTTCTTTGACATCACTCTTTATTGTAATTACCTGTTTTATTTTCTGTATCCTTCACTAGATTATAAACTCTGTGAGTGCAGGGACAATGTCTCTTCTATTCACAATTACTTCATGAGAGTCTGTCAAAATGCTGTGTCACAGGAAGTACTCAGAGATTTATCTATTATTGAACATTATTTGGCTTAGACCTCTAAGATCTAATACTTTAATTCAATGGTATCTATTTGATTCTAAAATAAAGGATCACAATTAGGAACAGCAACCAACTAAAGAAAAGATAATTAATTTTAAAATGTCAACAAATGGATCATGCATTATATGGTGGCATCTTATAGTACCTTGATAAACTGAAGCTGCATATAAAAAATACTTTCTCCAGCTAAAATTGAAAATAATTTTTGATTAATTACATATGAGAGTAATAGAATTAAGCTTTCAAAAACATCATTTTATTAAGCATATCCACCAATATGATGAAATATGAAACAGAAACATTTGGATAAAAACTTTTAAAACAAAAATGATATTTTGTATGGTCAAAAAGTTTTCACCTAATAAAGATAAGGTATATTATAAAGTATATCCTAAGTGTTGCCTAGGTTAATGTTCTATATTGCAAAAGCTAATGGAATGTTTTATGATTTTTTAAAAGCATGTCCTATTTAAAGATATCATTTAGGTAAGTTCAATTATCTTAGAGAGCTAGTTCAGCAAGTTCTCATCTCCTCTTACCTTAGCTATTTTCCTAAATCCTGACCCACACTTACCTTTACAACTCTATATTTTGTACATTCTTTGCAAAATTTACAGCATTTTCAAATTAAATCTCAGTATTCTATCTTAGGTGCCTGCTATAATACTGATTCTCTCATCTCAGATTCAACTCCATGCCAACATGTGATTTTCCAGGATGCAAAATCACTGTACATTTAAACTTGACCACCAAGACATTTTGTTATATTTGATACTATACTAACATAGTAGTCATTAATCATAGATGACAGGTAAGTTTCACATGTGGTACCAGCTATGACCAAAAGGCAGGGAATTCCCAGTGTACCATGTTAAGTAAAACAGCTGGATTATATCATATAATTGTTTAAACATTTATAATAAATCAATAGGGATACAGATACATTTATAAAATGGTTCTGGTTTTAACAATTTGAGATACCTTTGTTTTTATACACCTTTACAGATTGGCTATTTCTCTTTAGGATTTTAAAATCTAAATACTAACATAGTAGTCATTAATCATAGATGACAGGTAAGTTTCACATGTGGTACCAGCTATGACCAAAAGGCAGGGAATTCCCAGTGTACCATGTTAAGAAGGCTTATAAGATTACGTCTGAATTTAGAGTGTAAATTGCCATGGTTGGTTATTCATAGCTGCAATGTGTGTGAGAAACAAAAGTAGCAAAATATGTGTAATGAATTTTATACCTCTGGACTAGACTAATACCTAAATATATACTATATTTTTGCTAACAAGACAAAGATAAATCTATTTTAGGAAAGAATACTATATATAGGTAATATAATATATATAATATTAGAAGAGTATTTAAACATATATATATATATATAAAACACTTTAATCTCTGAGCAAGATTGCTTTACACTAGTCTTTGTATCACTCTCTAACAGATCAAGTCAAGGACAGCTTCCTTTCTTAACTGTTTTCCTTATCAGGATTAGAGTAAATAAATAAATATAATGTAAAACTCTTGATATTTCTGAAATGGTAGCCTGGACATGAATACTATTCAGAGTGAAAAAGAAATCTCACTGCAAAATTAATTTAGGGGCTTCGATTTTAGAGTTTTATTACTACTGAGAGTTGAAACAAGAGATGTCTTAGGGAAAATTTTTCATTAAAAACAAACATCTGGGGGCTTCCCTGGTGGTGCAGTGGTTGAGAGTCCGCCTGCCGATACAGGGGACACAGGTTCGTGCCCCGGTCCGGGAAGATCCCACATGCCGCAGAGCAGCTGGGCCCATGAGCCGTGGCCGCTGAGCCTGCGTGTCTGGAGCCTGTGCTCTGCAACGGGAGAGGCCACAACAGTGAGAGGCCTGTGTACCACAAAAAAAAAAAAAAAAAAAAAATAGACAGGAGGAGGAAGTAGAATTATGATATTTTAATGTTCTTATAATATTATGAATATTATTCCTGAGTAGTATAGCATAATTTAAAATTGTTTGCAATCATTTCAAAAGTTCTTATCATAATTTATAGAGCAACAATAAAAAATTATTTTTAAAATAGTAATATAACTAAAAAGCCAAGAGTGGAGATAAAATGGAATGAGAAAAAGTAGTCAAAGAACATGAACTAAGGTAAGAAGAAAGGAAAAGACTAACAGGACAAATAAGAACAAATACAAAATGATAGATTTGAACACAAATCTATGAAGTTACATCAAAAGTAAATGGTCTATACAGTTCAATCAAAAAGCAATGATTATCTGATTGGATTTAAAAAAGCAAGTCCTAACTTTATGAATGGGATCTACAACAGTCAAAGTTTAAGTTAAAGATACAGATAAATGAAAAGTAAAAACATTTTTTAAAAAGTATAACCTGGAAAAAATTAATCATAAGAACGCTGAAGGTGTTATAGCAATGTCAGGCAAATTAGAATTCAGAATAAGGAATATTACCAGAGATAAAGAGAAACATTGTATAATGATAAACGTGTCATTCCTTAAGAAATATAACAATCCTAAATGTATATTCACCTAATTACAGATATCCAGAATACATGAAGCAAAAAATGATCGAACTGGAAGGATAAGTAGATAAATCTATAACTAGAGTTCAAAATATTAACATTTCACTCTCAGTAACTGATAGAGCAAGTAGACAAAAATCATTAAGAAAATAGAAGACTAATAATACTATCAACCAACTTGACCTAATTGAAATTTATAGAACACTCCACTTAGACACAGGAGAACACAAACTCTTTTCAAGTGCAAATGGAACATTCAAAAAAATAGGTCATATTCTGGACTTTAAGCAATCCCAATAAATTTATAATAATTGAAATCATTAGAGAATATATTTTCTGAGCATAAGAGAATTAAATTAGAAACCAATAACAGAAAGACTTCTAAAATATCTGCCAATACTTAGAAATTGAGTAACATATTTCTAAGTAACACATATAACACAAAAGAAACCTCAAGGGAAATTAGAAAATACTTGACCCTGAATATATATATATGCATGATATATGAAATTTGAAATTAGAAAATGCTTGAAACTGAATACACTGTATATATATATACACAGTATACGAAAATTTGTGGGATAAACTAGAAAAGTGCTTAAAAAGAAAACAGTACATTTTAATTGTTTTATTAAAGAAGGAGGAAGTTTAAAAACCAACAATATAAGCATTCACTTTAATAAACTAGAAAAATAGTCTCAAATTACTGATAGTACAGATAAATATACAGATAAGGGTAATTAATCAATGAAGAGAAAACAGATAAGAAATATAGACAACTAAATAAACCGAATAAAGGTACAAAATTCTTTAACAAAGTAATTGCAAATTGAACCTAGAAACACAAAAATAATAATGTATCATGATCAAGTGGAGTTTACCCCAAAATACAAAGATGGTTTAACATTCAAAAATCAATACTATTCACTATATTAATATAATAAATTGAAAAAGAAACATTTGATCATGTAAGTAGATACAGAAAAGAATTTGGTAAAAGTTGAACTTGATTTTTAAAGTTTAAAGGTTTTTTCAAAGATCCATTCCTGATTTTAAAAATTAATAAAACTCTCAGCAAATTAGAAAGAGAAGGAATTTCCCAATGTGATAAAGAGCATCTATGAAAAACCTACAGAAGACATCATAGTGAGAAGTCAGCCATCTACAAACCAGGAAGTGAGCCCTCACCAGAACATGAACCCTGCTGGACCTTGACCTTGGACTTCCAGCCTCCAGAAATGGAAGAAAATAAGTTTCCATGGCTTAGGTCATATAGTCTGTGGTACTATTATGCCAGTCTGAGCAGACTAAGACAAACTCTATGAGGAAAACTAGTCTTTACAACAAATGGTGCCAAAGCAACCCGTATCTGTGTGGCAAAAAATGAACCAAGACCCTTCCTTACACCGTGCAAAACATTCAGTCCAAATGGACCAGCAAACTAAATGTAAAATCGAAAACAATAAAACTTCTAGAAGAAAATATAGAAGAAATTCTTTAAGACCTTGGGTTGGACAATAAAATGAGAAACAAATCCAGTGGAGAACTGAACAGAAATATAAAAGGAGTTCAATTTCTTCATGGAGCAAAGGAATCCTGTCAACGTTGGACTTTCAGTTGAGAGGGAAATAAAGTTTATCGTGTTAAGCCACCAATATTTTGGCCAAATTAGTTACTGAATGATTTAAAAAAAGACATAGTCCCATTCTTATCACTCATATCTCAATAGAGTCAAGACCTTTTAATTCATTACCTGAAATATTACAAGGGCCTCCCTATTTATCTTGGGAAAGCAAGTAAGCTCTGTAAACACACACCAGGGAACTGTAACTTAGTTTGCTGCTAGAGGACTCACCAGGAAACTGATGTTTAACATGAGACCTGAAGGAACAGTAGGATTTAGCAAAGTTAATACAGAAGAGTGAACAAAGATTCAGGCAGAGAAAAGAGGATGTTCAAAAACCTGAAGGCAATAAAGAAAGAATGAGTTAGTCAAGGACTTGAAATAACTTTAGTTCACATGCTTGAACCACTGAAGGCAGAGTGGTAGTCAGGCTGTTTAGTGCTGGTTAGGGATGAGGCTGGAAATACAAGCGTCAGGCAACAGATTCTTGGTCTTAAATGTGAGTCAGCTTTAGGGTGATGGAATGCTTTTTAGAGAAATGAGAAGTCATTTAAGAGTTTCATTCAGGAAATGATCCTCACTTCTGATTCACATGTTTTTAATTACATAGGTTGACTAATTTTTTCTTGAATGCTAAATATTTCAAATTTATTGATTACCAAAATTTGTAATATTCCTTTATTCTAGAAAGCAGATAAGCTTCTTGCAGACCAACTAGATCTTCTCAAGGATTCTTTTTGCAAGACCTTGCATTCACCCACCCATAGCACTTGAGTATTTAGCAAGAGACTCAAGGAGACCAGTATGCAAAGCTCCGGAGAATTTTCTCCAGATGATCCTCATCTTCTGTGCTCATCCCTAACAAATTCCATCCCGTTCAGCCTCCCTGGATGCTAATCTCTAACTCTTCTACTCAATGAGATCACCTCACCCTGTCTAGGATCCCCCTTCCTGCATCACCATCTGGAAAGCACCTCCAAGTTCTGCTTGACTCCTACTTCTAGAGACCACAGTCACTTACTGTCAGCTATGCAATGTCCACGAACAGCTGCCACATATGTTCTGTCTAATTTTCCATACGTTCATGGTGAAAGAGTAAGTCTGGCTCCATTATGGCTGTCTAGGCATGTTGCTTTGGCTTAGATTATATATGTTTTTTTGAGGTTTCAGGGAGCAATTCTCCCTCTTCCCAACCCAATCCTGTGTATCACTACAGGAAGGAAATGACTGAAATTATCTGATAATCTCTAAGGCTTTTCAGCAAATTTCTATTTATTCAGTTTACCATTTTAGAGAAATATAGGATATTTTAAAAAAAATAATAAAAGTACTATACAAGATCTATTATTATTCACTATATACCAAGTTTTGTGATCAATACTTTTCATGAAATATTTTAGTTATTTTTTTTACAAAATGTTTATAAATTAGGACATGACATATTTGATTTTACTCATGAAATACACACACAATGACTCACCAAAAGCCAAATGTCTAGTAAACTGATAGGAACAAACTCTGAACTTGTCTACCTCTTTCTAATTGTCTTCTAATTTATTACAGGAATGTCTATTAAAGCAGTTAAAATAACAATGTTAGGTCTAACAAAATTACCTTTCAAATATATTTATTCCTGTGAAAAACATTTCTCTCACTATGCTTTTCAATCAAAACTTGTTTTGATTCACATTTACCTAAGTATTTCTTTCTAGTGGAGTCAAAATGTTTACCCTTTCCTAAGAGCAAAACTGAACTGAGAATCAATGTTCAATGTAAAAAAAAAAAACAACTTATATTGTTAGTTCCAATTAAGCCTATGCCATTTGGAGCTGCTATTAAAATTATATCAGATTCTAAACTCAATTTTGAAATTGCTTCTAAGAACTGATAAGAGTTTAGCATTTTATGCAGAAACATGCTGTGCTAGGAATGATTACTGTTTAGTTTTTGTTTTCCAAAAAATTTAAGAGATCTGATATTCAGGAGATGAGCTTAGTGGAACAAGAAACTATCAGTAGCAACATTTAAAGAAAATTTTTTCAGATTAGTTCAATAATTAATCAAACAGCAAATTGATACAGTATTGGAGAATATGAAATTGAACATTAGTCATTGGTCAGTAATACCCCTTTCCTCTCAAAACATCTGAAAAGTTTATTGCCACATAACACATTCATTGGTTAACTGAAAAAATAGATACTTTTTAGTGTAGATACCATGCTTTCTGTGGAATATTTTTAGGCAGTGATACCTTCAGATTTTTATTTATCCGCAGTTGATAGAGCTTAGAATTAAGGGTTTTGTTGATCTAGATCAAGATTTGGAAACCTTTCACTTAAATGGCCAGATAGTAAATATTTTCATCTTTGCTGACAATACAATCTCTGTTTCAGCTACTCAACTCTGTCATCGTAGTGGGAAAATAGCCATGGAGAATAGGTAGTAAAATGATCGGTGTGGCTGTGTTCCAATAAATCCTCATACGCAAAACCAATTAGCACAGCAGGACAGATTTGTCCTGTGGCCAATAGTTCACAGATGCCTGACTTAGAACCTGGTTTATTTTGTAATTTATATTTAGACCTCACAATTCTCTATTTCATAACATTGGTCAGCAGCATTTGGTGTGGGGAATCAACTCTTTTCAAAAATAAACTCATGTGGTTAGTTCTATATTGTATTTTCCCTAGAACGCAGAGAAATTGAATATATTCTTTCCTGTCTCCTGATGAAGAGAAGAGATAGGATACAGGTAGATAATTTTTAAAAACGATTATCAATATTTAGATGATTCTTTGATTTAAATGGTAAGTTATACTTTAAGTTAAGCCATAGGCAAATATAAGTAACTCTAATATTAATCAATTTTGGAAACAGAAATCCTTGTGGGATGCAGTACCACCTGAAGATGGTACTCTGAGAGTTCTGTATCCTTATAAAACCCTGAAAATCCCAGGAGCCACAGCAGCCTTTGGCATTTTTACCACAGGGGTTACTAATGAGCTTCCTGTTCTAGAATCCATGGGTCTGAAACCTTGAACTCCAATTTGGAAGAGAACTAGTCATGAGTCAGCTCTCTCTGCTGTTGCATGGGTCTGAAACCTTAACTCCAATTTGGAAGAGAACTAGTCATGAGTCATCTCCCTCTGCTGTTGCATGGGTCTGAAACCTTGAACTCCAATTTGGAAGAGAACTAGTCGTGAGTCAGCTCCCTCTGCTGTTGCATGGGCACAAAAGAGGGGGTGATTCACAAGTTTCTGACTATTTAACGCAAAACATTAGTCTTCTAGAAAATATATTCTATCCAATATCCTAGAATTAGATCAATTAGATTAAAAATTTTCCTAGAATCAATTGGGAGTTAGGCAAAAGTATAAGGGAAAAATATCCCATCTGGGAATCTACTCTATTTATTTTTATTTTTTAAAAAATTTTTATTGGAGTGTAGTTGATTTACAATGTTATGTTAGTTTCAGGTGTACAGCAAAGTGATTCAGTTATACATACACATACATCCACTCTTTTTTAGATTCTTTTCTCATATAGGTCATTGCAGAGTATTGAGTAAAGTTCCCTGTGGTATACAGTAGGTCCTTATTAGTTATCTGTTTTATATATGGTAGTGTGTATATGTCAATCCCAGTCTCCCAATTTATCCCTCCCCCCTTACCTCCTGATAACTGTAAGTTTGTTTCCTAATGACCACTGAAATTCTCTCATTCAGGAAGAAAGTGACAGAGGGGATTGATTCTTTATATCCTGATACCTCATATACAGGCCACTAAATGACCAAAGGTTTGTCTTTTCACTTGTCTCTCCTCTGTCCTCCAGCCCAAGATTCCATGTCTGGGCTATCAAATAAATGACAGGCAACCAAATTAAGAGCGCCTAGTGGATACTTCCAAGAGCTTCTGAACAAGCCGATCGATCATGAGAAATGGTGTTCAAAACAGAATCACTTAGTGTGAAGAATTTACCCAATGAAAGTAAAAGCAACATGTGTATCTCTTGCCCATCCTCTCTCTATCTGAGGACACCCAGGGCCACCTAGCTTTTTCCAAGATATTTCTGTAAGTTTCAAATTGTCCCAGCCAGTGGTACTGAACAACTATTGTCAGGTAGATCACTTTTCTTATCTTCATCTTCAGCTTCTTCGATAGCGCTGCACCCAAAAAGATAGAAAGTCTCCCAAAGCTAGTTGTTTTGCTTCCTTCAGTAGAGTTGTTCCTTGTTGATGGATTCTGTAGTCATATTGTCTCAATTCTCCGCTCCTGTGAAACTGCCTACTAAAGTAGAACTCTTCACTCCGCCCAACAGACACACAAATACATATGCAGATTCTTTTATTCTGCACTTGGACACAGTAATCCCTAAGTCAGAGCTGTGTAGAGCCATATAGCAGCTTAAGGCAAAAGAAAATAATCAATAATATAGATCCAGTCTTTATTTAAAATTCTCATGTTTTGTCTACCACGGGCTTTTGCATTATTTTTTTTTTTAATTTTGAATGTATCCTATTAAAATATCATGTATCTTGATTACTCAGTTTTTTGTCTCTCCCTTACATTGAGACCTGAGGTACCTCACTCACCTTACTCTAGTACCCTAGGTACCAAAGAGCACCTTCTTTCACCACCAAAGTCTCACACAGAGATTTCTGTGTGCAAACCCCTTTTTCAGATTTTTATACAAATTCTCTCCAGATGATATAAAACCATGAGGACTGGACAGAGAACTAAAATCCTGAGATAAATTTACATTCTCCCTAATCCCCCTTCCTGCTTCAATGTGAATCCTTCCACCAAAATTATTTTCCATCTCCTCCTTGTCATCAAGTTTCCTCTACCCTAACCAATCAAGTCAAAGCAAAGTTTTTCTTTTTCTTTGAAATTATTGCAATATATTTTTATAATTCACTATGAATTCTCAGCATATGCTTATATAAACCCATAGGGTATGAAAGACATGGAAAGAAGAGGAACAAGTTCCTAAGACTCAAGATATTTCAAGCCACCTGTCTCGACATTGTTAATGTTGTTGACTGTAGATCACTGATGGCTCTAACATGTCCAGCAGGACAGTGAATCCTCTGGCTTTGTTTTTCTTAGATGATTTTAGGCCATTTCCAACAAAGGGCTAATGAGCCAGTCATCTCCTTTGCTTAAAGGAACGGCAGCGTGGAATAAAAAAGGAGCAAAGTGGTGTTTTCATCTCTGTTGTTAATATTCACAATCAGTTTCTTACATCAAGGAAGAGAAGCACAAAAGAGAAGCACAGGTAGGACTCAGGTCCAAAGAATACTGCCTATGGAAACAGACTGGATTTAGAGGGGAATAAAAAATCAGGAAAGAACGAAAGAAGGTAAAAGACCAGGTGAGTATCTATATCTAAAACTAAGAGCCATCTATTTTATACCACAGACTGAGTAGCTTTTTTTTTTTTTTAATATTGGAGATCTTTGTGGATCCGTGCACCCAGCACTGCCTCATTTTTTTTGGCCACATCATACGGCCTGTGGGATCTTAGTTCCCCAATCAGGACTTGAACCCACGCCCTTGGCAGTAAGAGTGCAGCGTCCTAACCACTGGACCGCCAGAGAATTCCCATAGCTGTCTATTTTTAATTACTTATTTTTAACGTATCTGAAAACTTTCAGACAGGTGAGACAATTGACAGGAAATTAAATTCAAACTTTGAAGAAAATCTAAAGCTAAATTGAGAACACTCAAGCAGCTCATTTTAAAGTGACAAATTGTGGCAAAATACAGATGTGCACTAAGAGAGCATGTCATAATATCAAATACACAAATGAAATCTCACAGACACAAAGAGATATTTCAGAAGGAGAATTGACTGGTGAGGCACAAGAGTTTACTATGGAGAGTGGAGGAGGTTTGGCATTGCAGGAAGAGATGATGCAAGTGTGTGCTAGTGTGAGAAATCTCTGCATATGAGCTATTTTCAGCAGGCTTTCAGAAAGCAAAGGAAGCTTTGAAGCCACACTCGTGTTACATTGCATCTCAACATGTGGAGCATTCGGAGAGAGAAAAGTTCACTATAATTTGGTCCGTTATTTATAATTTGTTCAAATGAGTACTTGAGCATATGTATTATTCGATGCCTGTGCATACAATTACTCACTTTTCAAAACATGAATTTCCATGCAATTGCAAAGTGTTACAACGAACTCCTACTGATTATCCTAAAAAACTCAGTTGGAGTTTAGCCAGACTTTTGTATGCAAAGTAAAATAGAAAATTAAAGTTACTATGCGGGCAATTTAATGGAAACAAAATCATCTGAGCCATTCAGAGTACTAAGGCAACACTATAATCCTGGCCATTCATTTTCCTTTTATTTCATCTGTATTCACCATAGATTCTCAAAACAACTAGCCTCAAGGTTTGGGATGTAGGTCAGGAGCTCTCTTATGCAGTGATACCGATTCCAAAGTTAAAAAGGTGGTAGATTTCATCCTTCCCATCCTAGTGGTAATACATTAATCCCTGAGGAGGTCCAAAAAGACAGGGCTTATCTTTAGATTTTTCACACCTTTAGAAAGCAAATATGAATCTAAACAAAATGTGTTTGGAAATAAGCACTAGATTGCTGCTACATGTGGATTTGAGAAGTTAGTTTGGTATATACACACAGAAATTTCTATGGAATAACTAGGGACTAACTGTGGTTAAAAAAAAAGCTTTCTAGCAAAAAAAAAATATATATATATATATATGTGTGTGTGTGTGTATTTTGGCCAGTTGAATCTGCATCAGATACCTACATGGTAAAAATAAATAAAGGCACACAAAAAATTTAGCTGTTAACAGTATAAGTCAGACTGCTACAGTATCTCCACCGATTTTCCTGAAGTACTACTGAAAATCTCTCTTACCACCAAACGTCTGCTTTAGTATCTTCGTTGTGTTGCTTGAAACCCCTTCTAGTGGTATCCCTTTAGCTTAAATCAGTTGTTCTCAATGTTTGGTCCCTACACAACAGCATCTTTTTCAGAAATATACATTCTCAGGTCCCACGCCAGCCCTACTGAATGAGAATTATTGGGATTGGGGACCAACAAACTGTTGTATGGCTCTCACATGATTCTGATGCCTACTCAAATTAGCTTAAACTGTTAACTTCAGTTCAACGTAAATCCATTATCTGGAAAGAGTAATCCATCAAGTAATTGTAATCCATTTATACGTACATAGAGTTACCATATTAAGTGCTTGAGAATGAAGTCCAAGAATAAAACCTGACTCCAGTGATGAAAGGGATAAATTAGGAAGATCTGTTGGTACCAACAGCAATTGAAAGAAAAATGTCACAGTGAGAATCCTAGGAAGGACCTAGGGAATTTGGGGTGCTTCAGCCTAGAAGTAACCACTAAAGGAAACAGAAAATAATTGACAAGGCATGAAACATTAATTCTTCCCACAGAAGAATTATTTCTTCCCATTATTTTCAACAATCTGTTATCATCAGTGCTGTATTTAGTTTCCCGAACAAATAAACACACAGCAGAATCAATAGCCCATCTACAAATGTATTTACACATTTTTAAACATATGTATATGTGCGTGTTCATATATTTTTAGTCCTGACTATGACAAAAGACTATGATAAATACTGTACATATGTTATTTTATTTAATCAAAAAATCTTATTTGAAAGCTATCATTAATGTCTGTGAGGGACATTTACATATGAGGAAATTTAGGTTTAACACAGTAAAGGAATTTTGCTCAAGGGCATATGTTAGAAATTTGAGAGAAAACAAGATCTGTCGGGCACTAAGTTTAACCCTTAACTAACAGGCTAAAGGCAGATGATAGATGATGACAGTTAAGCTAGATAGGAAATAGATGGATGGATAGATAGATAGGTGATAAATAATCAAGGAATAACGTTATCTTTTTACAGTAACATACTTTTTAAAACACTAAATTATTCTGTTTCAATAAGGTACCTTTTTCTGTGTACAAAGCAAAATTGTTCCTCATCAACATTTAACTTTAGAAACTTTAACCGTCACCCAGTGAAGGTCTCATACTCTGTCTCTCCTTCCCTATCTCTCTGTCTCAAAAAAATTATCTCTGGTAGCACTGCTAATGCAAACACACTGTTCTGGATGTATTATCCTTCCAGTTCCATTTTCAATGCCATCATCATAGCTCAGTCTCTTAATATTTTTTCCTGATTTATTGTTTTAATGCGGTCTGTATTCAACTACCATATTAAATCTCTTAAATAAGCCTCAACTATTGGAGTTATACAAAACTCCAAAGCCCACACCTTTCTTCCACTCAAACCTAATAAAATAGATAAAAGGCTCTCACCTTTGTGTTTAAGACCCTCAAAGATGGGTCCTGATCTGCCTTTCTAGGCACAGACTTAAGCTATAAGAACAGTGAGTTAAATGTAATATCTGTAAGCCTGTCCTACATTTTATTACCTATATGCCTCCTCTCCTATAATTCCCTGCCAACTACGCTGTCTCTTTCTTCTAAATCTACCGGTTAAAATAATTCAAGATTCAACTAAAATTTTAACTCCTTCTTGAAACTGCCTCTTTTACTTCCCACCAGATGAGCTCCCCTTTTGAGAACTATGGCCTTTTGTTTCCACCTTTTCTATGACATTTATTACCTGTTCTCTCATCGAATGAAATTTGCTTGAGAGCAGAAATGAAAATAGCATCCGAGTTTCACAGGTCACACTGAGATACATTTCTTAGTTCTGCCTCAACTTAGCTGAGTACTGATTGATACTGGGAAAGTCAGATAACCTAGTTCTCTACTGATTCATTTAGAAAATGTGTTTTTCATAGAGTTGTTATAATGATGAAATGAGATAGCAAACACTTCTAAATATTTGAAAACTAGGGACTTCTCTGGTGGTGTAGTGGTTAATAATTGCCTGCCAATGTAGGGGACACGGGTTCGATTCCTGGTCCGGGAAGATCCCACATGCCACAGGGCAACTGTGTGTCACAACTACTGAAGCCTGCGAGCTCTAGGGCCCATGCTGTGCGACAAGAGAAGCCACCGCAATGAGAAGCCCGCGCACAGCAATGAAGAGTAGCCCTCACTCGCTGCAACTAGAGAAAGTCCGCACACAGCAGTGAAGACCCAACACAGCCAAAAATAAATTTTAAAAAAATTAAATATTTGAAAACTATATTCTTGAAATACACTGTTTCAACCATGACTGATATTATTACTAATTAAGATTGCCTCCCCTATGGTTCATAGAGTAAGCCTTTGCAGTAGTAATGCATTTTATATTAGTTGGGTGAAATAAGTAATTATATATTTTTGGAGTAAGAGTATGAAGTAATAAACCTCTTTTTGTACACATATCAGTATGTTAATATGCAACGAAATGCTGTCTGTTCATGGAGCTCAGAATACAGATTCAAATTAGTCTGAAAGTGCACAAAACATATTAGAAATATTACTGTCGGGGACTGTTTATAAGCCACAAAAGAAGTACTCTGTCTTTATAGTTATATCACCTTTTGAACTAAATCTTTTCCCAGATGGATGCCCAGTCTTACTTACCAAAGTTAGCTCAGAATAATTTGTGACTGTTGGCAAAAATCAAATTCAAAATTAAATATAGATTTCCTACACTATATATGGTCAAAATATTTTCTTTAATATTAAGATACATATATTGCCTGGATGGTATATAGACCTTTGTATCTATGATCTAATTTACACACATGTGGGAAATGAAAACTGCGCTGTGACTGCTACCTTTTCCTACTGAGATGACCTAGTTATTTTAGTTATAGGATAATGTCCGCCGTGGGAATTTTTTCCTTCATGAAATTTCTCTCCTTTCTAGTTAAAGATTCTACCTCATTAGTGTCAAAGAATAGCTTTTCCGAATATAACTTTGCTGAATTTCAAGTCATTTTGTTCTTCATGTGTACCTGCTCTGTTTTATTACTACAGACATTTGATTCTTTTTTTTCAAACATCAAATGTTTTTGTCAACTCAGGAGCCATGGGATATATTTTAGTCTTATCATAAAACAAATGATAACAGTTCCTGGCAATTGCATCATACTTCATAAAGTTCAATGTATTATCCCAGAAAAAATATTTCATTCTATTTTAATGACTTTGTGAAGCAGATAAATCATAGACTCTTAGAGCAGGAAGGAACCACAGTGAACATCCAGTACAAAGTTTCCATGACTATAATAGTTAGGGTGTGTTTTTTGACTGCAAGTAACAAGTAACAGAAGATTCAGTTTCAAATGAATCAAACACAAAAGATCTCTTCTCTGTCCTTTCCCTCTCCCTCTCTCTCTCTCTCTCCATGACATAACAAAAACTATGAATGCAATCTGATTAGCGTTAGTTAATTGATGCCAATGATGTCATCAAAGCACCAGGCATTTTCTATCTTTTGCTCATCATCCGTGTATAATACACCTGTATTATTAGTCAGGGTTCTCCAGAGAAACAGAACCAGTAAGATGTGCACATATAGAGAATTGTTATAAGGAAATTTGCTCACATGAAGCTAACAAGCCCAAAACTTGCAGAGCTGATCTCCCAGTTCAAGTCCAAAGTCTGGAAGCTACTGTAGACCCAGGAAGAGTCAATGTCTCAGATCAAAGATCCTCAAATAGGAGAATTCTCTCCTAACTCGGGGTCAGTCTTTTGTCCTACTCAGGCTTTCAATTGACTGAATGAGGCCAACCTACATCATGAAGGGCAATCTGCTCTACTCAGTCTACTGATAAAAATGCATCCAAAAACACCCTTGCGGAAACACCCAAAATAATTTTTCACCAAATATCTAGGCACCCATGGCCCAGTGAAGTTGACAAAAAATTAACCATCGCAACACCCATAGAACAGGAACGAGGAGGTGGCTCCCGGCGTCAATTCCTCAGCCATTTACATCAAAGGCCAAAATAGAAGAGCGTATATCCTTTTCCCACCATCCATTTTAACAGCAATGAATCTTCCCAGATAAGTTTTCTTTATCGCTCACTGGACATATTGGTATCACGTGTCCTTCACTGAGCCAATTACCACCAAGGCGAACGGAATTCATATGATCATCTTAGAGCAATCAGGATGAAGCACTTGGCTGCTCGGGATCAAAATACTGGGTTTTTACTTTCAAGAAAATTGTGAGGAAAAATAACTGTTGTGTCGACATTAAATGACATCTGATTAGTTGAAAAAAGCAAGACCCCCTTCATCTTACAAGCATGTTTACATATTTATGGGCACTCTGTTAATATAATTATTGTTTGTGGTAATTTTAAAGTTAAGGTTTTTCCACAGTGATTTTAAGATAATTATTTAATCTCTAGTAAAACTCCCTACAAATAGTTTATCCATATAGATATGCTTATTAGTCATACAAACCCTACTTGAACATTTCTAAGAATTGATGTCTTCGTTTTATTTTTTCAAATAATTCTAATTATTAAGCAGGTCCCCTTTATGTTTCCCCATAAATCAAAGCAGTACGTTGAGTGTCTACCATGTATGTGCCCCCTATAGCTTCTGACTGATAGTCTTGGTCTGCCTTTTGGGGAGTACAGGAAAATCCTAATTTTCTTTGTATATGACTGTGTCCCTTCACAAGTGAGGCCAAAAGAAATCAAGCAGCTTGCTAAAGATCACAAAGCTACTTACTGGAAGCCCTGAAACAACTCCTCGGTCTTACTTGATATATCATTCCGCTTTTTTATGTACTTGATAGATGCATTCATTTTCCTCCAACCCTTTATTTAACTAGTGCATGTTGAATTATCCTAATATTTCAAGTTTTCAAAAGAAAGCGTATGATGTTAAATAAGGAATTATGGCTAAATTATCTGCTGTGGCACCCGTGCTGTATGTTTGAGCAGAATTTGCATTTGAAGGTGCTGACAGGGCAAAGCTCAGCTCCAACCTCTTTATGTTCCTGCAAACTATAATTTATCTTCTCAACTGGTTGCTTTGTCCTTGAGCTTAGATTAAGTAATGCAACCAAGTGGAAAAGGCATAGCTGGACCCTGTTCTCATGCAAGGGAAGCTAAGAAACATGAGGACAGCAGTAATCTGGAATAGCAACCAGAAGTGACTCTTGCATCTAGTGAAACAGACTCTGGGTCTCATGAAAGACTGTCCATGTTTCACTGCATCTCAACAAGAGAACACACGATTCATTCTAACACTTTTCCATTGTCTAAAACTATAGCTATTAGTTATTAGACACTAATAAATTACTGAAATATGTTAATTTTACTAACTAATTTGCAAAAAAATTACATGTTGAATTTGATATGATAAAAATATATTTTGAATTAAAAAAAATTTTCTGACAAACTCTGAGAGAAATATGCTTTAATAGCATCAAAATACAGGAAGATGGATTCTAGAGAAGCTGAGTCAGCATTCAGAAGGAACATGAGGACTTTTTCATTTTTACCACAGTTATTCATCCAGTGGACCCTCCCACATGAACTAGTTTCTTGGATTTAAGCAAGGAGTAGGGCACAAACAACCAAATTATCCCATTCCCTCCCCCATTTGTTTCGATTAATGATCCCTCATTGCTTCTACTGCCCAATTTCTAGCAGTGCAGTGTAGATAAGCGTGCTCTGTAAGATCTCATTATAAAGCATGTACACTGCTAATGGTTACGGAGTTTCTTTTGAAATGATGAAAATGCACTGGAATTAGATAGTGGTGATGGCTGCACAAGTTTATTATATACAACCACTGAATTGTAAAATAATAATCATCATGATACAACCCATAGATTATGTCTAGTCACTCTAGGGAACATTTTTTCCCTTTACCATTCCCTGATTGCCATTTATTAATCCATGTGTTAGACTAAAAATTACTTATATCCAATTATGCATCCATCCAACAAATCCTTTATCTTGCATGTTTCTATATATTTTCTATTTTTCTTGTTCAGTTTCTCTTTCTTTGGAGAACTGTCCTCTCCTAATTCATGCAGTTCAGGTGAACTATTAAATAATGTAATACCCAAACCCTAGCAACAGGAGTAGAAATAGAACCTGACCCTGGCCACTCAATTTCGTCATGGAATTTACTGTGAAAACATTTGGAAGGAGAAAGCCTCTCTCATCCTCTATTTTTTAAGTTATCAAGGTGATGTGAACTGAAGGCTACCAGCAGCTATCTTATATTTCTGACTCGATACATTGAAGGAGACTCTGACACGGTAAATTTAAGCAGAGACAAAAAGATCCAAGAGATACGGACAGACAAAGATGGAGGTGGAGAAAGAAACAGAAGAGCAAGACCTTACAAAATTGTCTGAAAGCCTGGATCCTCTTTGTAAGAAGATAGATTCCCTTTTCCCCTTGGATTTTTCAAAGATATCCACTGAGAGACATTCCCTCACTCTCCACACGTATTTCCCCCACCCCAAGCAGTTTTACTTTACTTTTCTTATTTGGAAATAAAAACATTCACTTTAGATTAATAAAACACAGTTCTTGTTTTTAAAAGAATGTAAAGACTAAGTGGCAGAAATAGACCTATAAGCAGATACACGTCAATAAACTATTTTAAAAAGTGCTAAAAAATACCTATTAGGTATTCCGGGGAAAGAGTAGAGAAGTTCTGTTCAATTATAATTGAGGTGGTGAGGGAACCCTTCAAACAAGGTATGACACTAAGGCTGATTCTTGAAGTAAGAATAGAAATTTATCAGGAGCGCTAGGTCAGAAAAATGTAAGACAGGCCATAAAAGGAACCAGCATGAGAAGATCCACTGACCATAGCATAACACGAGGCATAGAGAAAAATAAGTCAAAATAATATAAAAGTTAATTTCAGTTTTGCAACAAAACCATGCCTTAGGAGACAATGGTAAAGTAAGCAGAAGCCAGATCATATAGGTCATCATTTACTATATTAAGGCGTTTGGATTATATCATGTAAGATATAGGAAGCCAATGAAGAATTTTACACAGAAGAGTGACTATAACTTGTTCCAACATACTGGATGGGATGAGGCTTAAGGCAAGGAGAACAGTTTTCAAAAAGTTGCAATTATACAGAAGAGAAGAAGGCCACAGTTTAGGAAGTGATGGAAGAAATGGGAGAAAATGATGTAAATTTGAGAATGTCTCCTCTTGCCTCTCCCCCAGTCTCTGACTCTGGACTTTCAATTCTCTGCAGCATCAGTAAACTGAGTCTCTAAATTGATTCTCTTGGGACTGCATACTACTTCATCCGTCCCTCATCTGACCCGGTACCTGACACGTCAACCCACATCCCAGCCTGACAAGAAAGATCAAGTTCAGAGAGAATAATGATGAGTATATTAAACAGGGTGGCGGGCACTGTGCAGAATTTTTAATAATATTCTTTCACAAGGTCACCACCCACCACTCTGAGATATTGATTGCTCTCTACGAGCAACAGAGCTAAGGCTTATACTCAACATCTTTCCCTCTGATGGTATCACGTCGTCGTGAGAGTAATCATTTGCAAAGTCCCACTCTGTGACTGATTGCATCTGTGGTAGAGGATTCTGAATGCTTTTTAAATGGCTCCTCAGAGTTACGGTTACTACTTCATGGAAGTACGAACCTGCAGCAAAGTGACTGCATCAAAAAGATGGTGGTGAAAGTGCCATACTGGAAAGGAATTTGCTTCTGCTGAGACCTGACATCTGTTTTTTCAGTATACACCCACTGGACAATGGTATTTGAGACTACAGCTGCAGATAACCTTGTAATGCACATTAAGATCAATGTGCATTACATTATTCTTACTAAGGTAAGAATACTAAACTGGTGAACTAATTATCTATTACTTGAGAAAAATAGCAATGGATAATATTGGAGACACCACATTTCTTGGAAAGATCTGGATTCAAGTATTGGTTCAGATACCTAGCAGTTACATAACTTTGAATGAGTTGCAGGAGGAGGTAGGGCTGTTGGTAGTTTCCTTTGACAGTGCATCTGTCCCTAAACCACCTTCTAATCCATGTGCTGGAGTTTAGGGGATTTAGATCATCTTGTTTATAGAGGGATATAGCTTTACTCTGGAAAAACTAATATATTCTTATGTTCCCCTGTGGGTATGTATTTGCTGAGAAAGGAAAAAACAGGTAGATAATATAAACCCTCAGGTATAGAGGGTTTTCTTATTCCTGGTGAGCCTGGATGAGACATTAGGTACAGCACAACACACAAACGTCCCTGATACCACTGCCACCGCCTCAATGCCACCCACTGTAAAAAATAAATCAAAGCACATTACATAACAGTCTTGGGTTTAAAGGTTATTTTCATAGATATTTGATGTGAAATAATAATAAAATGAGCCACGTAACTGACAGTTCCTCAGCATGGAAAACACCAGTACATCCTGTAGGCAGAGCAATAAAGAGGCCAAAAGAGATGAAATACTGAAATTAAAGATTATTGGGGTAATTGGCCCTGAGTGTCTGTGCTGTTTCTTACTGCACTGATATTACTGAGCAGCTCCCACAGTCAAGCAATACACTTCCCCTAAGGTAGAAAGCAAATTAAAAAGTGATCTTGAACCAAGGCAGGGGTCCTTCAGTGTCTCAGAAATCTAATGTCATTGGGCTAGCATACCTTGGTCTCCAGGAATATTGTTTGCTTTACCTTTAATGTATCCAAATGTACTTTCCCTGTAAAGTGCAATACAATTTTTCAGCAGAATTATCAGCCAACTCTCACTTAACATCATGTTTTAAAGCAGCATCTAATCCCTTAGGCTCACATTTGAAGTGGATCAAAACAGGTCCTTCATGACTGAAAACATGCCTATAGACTTTCCAAATAGCCTATTTTATATTAAAAATTTATTCCTCTAAGTCTCCTTAAAATCTTCTATCCTGGTGTTAGGAAAAGAATCTTTGATGATGTCAGTATGCAGTGAAATTCCCTAGGCTGACACCCTGTTGAATGGAATAGGAAGAGGTCAAAGATACTTGGGTGGTTTGAGGCCCGATGCCATAGAGGACGGACAATAATAAAGAAGAATTTATATTTGTAGGCATCATACTTAAAAGAGAATATTGGGTAAGATGGTGTTGCCAAAATTTGAAGAAATTATCTGGCCTGTTCCTAGGCTGTTTTGCTGATCTTCCAGTTCTGTGTCCCCAGGTTATGGAACATGCATTTGGCAGGAAGAAAGTAACAGCTACATTCTCCTCCTAACAAATTCCATTGCATTTCTTTGTCATAGATTTATATGGAAACACTATAAAAATTCAACATATTATGGGCACCATCCATGTACCAATTTCCATATTAGACAATGTTGAATACTTATGAGTTTTTCTTTCACGAGCGAGGTGATGAAGTTTTCAGGACAGGCTCAATGCATTTACTAATTTTCTTGTAAAAATGGTGGCTACTTAGTAGAGACGAAATTGTTTTGAAGCACTGCTAGCCTAGGACACTAATGCATGTCCATACCTAGGATGACAAAATAGCTGTAGGAAAAAATACATTTTATATATAATGTTGAAACATCTCTGGCTGTGCAATAACTTCAAAATAAAGCAAAGTTCCACTTAAAATATGTCATCTAGTGTGCTGCTATCCATTTAGAAACTGCTCAGTAAATATCTAATACATGGCTCATTGCCATGGAATAGAGTGAGGTCAAACTAATTTTGTGAAAGTATGAAAAAATAAATATGAAATACGTTTTAAAAGCTGGGAAGAGCTTGAAGCTGCTTAAAGTTGAGCTCTGCAATGATTTCAGAACTCACAGGGGGAAGAAGCACCACAGCATGTAGAAGAAACAGCAGGACAACAAAAGTGGGATGTTTTCTAGTTATGTGTTACTTCAGACATTGGAAAATAAATGATTCTAGAGAAAAACAAAACGAAAGCACTCAGTTCTAATTACAAAAGTAGCTATAGTGTACCTAATGGTGTGTTATGCTCCAGAGAGCAATAAACAAAATCTAGTCTTTGCGCTAAAGGATCTTATATCCTAAGCATATCGCTCTAGGTGTAAGGCACATCCTAACAGAAAGAAAACTCTGAGGTGCTAAAAGTAGCCGCCTCTTCTGAAATACTAGCCAGATAAATCTGAAACTACAGGTATTCATTAAAACAGTGCTTCCTAGAAACTAGATTTGCTTATAACATATTTTGCACCCTGAAAAGCAAAAGCAAGACTCCTGGAAAAAATATAACTCTCTTAAATCCCAAAGCAAGTGGAAAATTATTAAACCCAATATCCAATATCTGGCAGTAGCTGCAAGGAGAATTAAATTACCTTGCCCGTAACGAATGAATTTTATGGATGAAGAGGAAAGGTTTTGCACACAATGGAATATTGTTTAAAAACTGGATCCACTTTTTGTAGCTTTTTCCACTCTGTGTGATTTAAATTCGTTATAGGAAAAAAATAAAGGAACATTTTTTACTTGGGAAAAATTCTATTTTTTCATCAATATTGAAACAGTCCTATCAAATCAATACTGAATTAGAAAATGAACTAATGTAAGGTGGGAAGATGGATTTCAAGCTGTTTCCTATCACAAAAAGAGCCCCTGACCACCACTTTTGTTAGGGGACCTGTTTCTTAGAGTCTTGCTGTGGGCATAGTGTTTGCATGCATCCATTGAAACTAACTTTGTATTTGATTCTATGTTCAGAAATATGAAAATAAAGTTAAATAAAGAAAAACTCCCTTTGTTTCTGCTTCAAACTAGAGAAGATATTAAAATATCCCAAGGAACAAAGTGGTTGAACTAGAAGGGCAAAGAAAAATGGATGGGTTATAGGAAAGAGAGAGAGAGAGAGAGAGTGTGTGTGTGTGTGGGGGGGGGTGACTGATTTCCAGAACTCTTCAATATATGTGTGGCCTTAGTGTTTCTCCCTGGTTTGTGAACAGATGCTCTATAGCAGAATATTTCTTTCATCTTCATCTTGATCTCTTTTTAAAGCTTACCTTCTCCTTCTCTTTTCCACAATCTCCCCTTTTTTTTTTTTTAGGTTAATTCTTCTCTTCAACTCTTCCCCTTTCTTTAGTTTACTTCCCTCCTCTTCTTATACATTCAAGACCCTAGTGATGGTTGGTTCTGAGGTGAGATTGTTTATAGTTGGTCAAGTTGAAAGGAACATGATCCTTTTGCATAATTTCTGTTAATACTCTAGTTTTGGTTTAATCCATTAAAGTGGACTAATGGATAAAGTGGACATATTAAGCAACTTGCTAAGGTTAGATTCAGTGACGTAGTATATTTTAGTTACCTGTCTCTGGTATCTGTGTGCACTTAAAAAGGTAATAATAATCCATCTGTTCTGCCAAAGTCACTCTTTGGAAGCCTTACTATGGTAGTTTTAAAACTGTTGAAATAAAAACTTTGCTGAGAAAAAGAGTTTATTTTTTAAATGTATAGGCTCTTCTTTCCTCTTCAAATGAAGTCAAAAAATATACCTTTAAAAGCTTGTTCCTTTAAAATTATTGCCAGAACTTTTCAGTCCAAAACTACTTCCAAAACTCTACCGTCCAAAGTTCTTTATTGGGCTCAGGACTCATATGGCCAAATAGTCTCTGGCTCATTTTAGTGTGTGTTTAGATTGAGTTCCCTGCAGACAGACAGAGATGATATATATATGCTCAGGCTGCCATAACAAAATATCACAGACTGGGTAGCTTAAACAACAGAAATTTACTCGCTCACAGTTCTGGAGGTTAAAAGTCCATGATCAAGGTGCCAGCCAACATAGTTTCTCATGAGGCCTCTCTTCCTGGCTTGTAGACAGACACCTTCTAGCTATGTCCTCACATGGCTTTCCTTCAATGCATGCATGCAGAGAGAGGAAGAGAAAAAGCACCCTGTCATGTCTTCTTATAAGGACACTTATTCTATCTTATCAAGGCCCCACCCTTATGACATCATTTAACCTTAATTACTTCCTTAGAGCTCCATCCCCAAATTCAGCCAAACTGGGGGTTAGAGCTTCAACATATCAGTTTTAGGGGGATACAGCATTCTGTCTATAATGGAAAAAATTGCACACCAGAGGTTTTAGAAGGCACATTCTTAGGGTTACATCTGTAAGAAAGTATAGAAGCCAGAGCCGTGCAAAGGAGAAGCTGACCTGAAGCGTGGTTGCAACTGAGGTGCCTGACCACCTAAGAGGAGCTCTGCGGCTGGTATAGCCACTCAAACCAGTCCCACACTGTAGAAAAGAACCTGTTGCTTGTATCCTCACAAAAACCAGTCACTAGTCACAGGCCGTCCCCTGAAAAGGACATGAACAAAGACAGCAGCTTGCTGTGTCCCAGGACAATGCTCAGTGAGGGATACAGCTGTGACCTGTCAGCAACTGATATTCCCACCAGCTATAAAATGGACGCATCGGCCCTGAAGGATTGTGAGTGAAGTACTAGTGTCCCTTGCACCCTCAGATTCTCTTGCTGCTTGTAGGAAGTTTAACTCGTGTAGAAAGAGCTTTCCCAGGGTTCTGGTTGATCTTATTTCCTGGGGGCTTAAAAGTAAATGGAAAGAAACACAACCTGTGTTGTTGTAGTTGATCTCAAGGTCATAACTTATACTCATCACCCTCTCCTCCAGTACTCATTCAAGACTCCCTTCACCTTTGGCTAGCTCCTTTGTTGGTCTAATTGGTGGCTTGCCTGGTGGGGTCACCAAGGCCCTCCTCTATTCTTCTCAGACAATGGCTACTCTACTTATCCCTTTAGCATTAAAACTGGACAACATAGCAAAAGAGATTTGTTGGTAGATCACCTGAGCTCAAAACACAATCTACATCATCCTCATCGTACAGCAATAGCCCTATCTCCTCCTGCTGATCTGAGCCAACTGTCCCTTTCAGTGGTCACTTGCTTTCTTCACTGCTAGTCCCTTGTCACGAAAGAACCAAAGTATCCAGATGGAAGACATAGCTTAAAATCTAGTGGGACTTTAATATCTTCCCTGGTAAAATCATCACCTCTCTGAGAACAAGGAACTTTAGACCCAAAGAGCCAAAAACTGCTGTGACAGAAATTGCAAATGCCCTAGAGGAAAACTGGGGGTGATGGTAAGTGACACCACTTCTAATTCCATCCTTTAATTTCCAGAGGATATAGCTTGTATTCTAGCTTCCAAAGGATATAGGACAATACAATGGCCCTTGATTTTTCAGTGTTAACCATATGAAGGATGGCAATCCATCTTTACAAGGTATGATTTCCAACCTGGTACCTTAGTCATGTTTAAAATACCATTCCACCACTATACCAGACTGACAGTTTCTGGTTTGTTAGAACCATATCTTAGTCTATTCAGGCTCCTATAATAGAATACCATAGACTTGGTGGCTTATAAACAATGGAAATTTATTTCTCACAGTTCTGGAGACTGGAAAGTCCAAGATCAAGGTACTGGCAGGTTTGGTGTCTGGTGAGAGCCTGCTTCCTGCTCCATAGATTGTTGTTTTCTCTCTGTCTTCACTTGGTGGGTGGGGAGGGATGAGGGAGCTCTCTGGTCTCTTTTATAAGGACACGAATGCCATTCATAAGGGCTCCATCCTCATGACCTAAGCACCTCCCAAACGCCTCACCTCCGAATACCATCACATTAGGGTTAGGTTTTAACATATGAATTTGGGCGGCAGGGGGTGGGGGAGGACATATACATTTAGTCCATAGTATGTGGTATAAAACAAGTGCAAGGAAGTAAAAGAAGCAGGACTGAGTAGAGGGACATTTTGATTTACACTGCATTTGCAACAAGAGGTCTCAGATAAGTCTAACAGAAGATCTGGAGCTGGAAACATCCTTCAGAGTTGTCTCAAACAGAGGTAAAGGGATGGGATCTTAGGATTTCTGCATCTAACATTGGCCCCTGGAAGAGAAGAAGGCTGTAACCAGGAGAAATACAGTTCCCTGGGGCTGAGGGCAATTTCCAGTGAAAGACACAGCTGTGAGCAAACAGCAGCCACTATTCTCAGCAACTAAGGAATGGATGCATTGGTTCTGAAGAGAGAATCTGGGCAGAATATCACAACCCACTCTTAACCACTTCTCATCATTCAGATTTTAGCTCAGTCGTCACTCTCTCTGGGAAATTTTCCCTGACCTTGACCCATCCCTTCTCCCTGCCACACACTGCACTCTGCCAAACTAGGTCAGAACTCCTTAGCTTCCTGCATTTTTCTTTCACGGAACTTGTTATATATTTAATTATATCCTTATCGGTATGATTCTTTGATTACTGTCTGTCCTCTCCATTAAATTGTAAGCTCCTAAATAAGTTATATGGAGACTATGACATCATCGTCCACTATAGAACCTCTAGTGCCTAGCAGAGCACTGCCCACTTAATATTTATTTGAGTGAATATCCTGTTGATGAGTTGCTGTCAAGGGTGTTGCTCACTGTACCAATGGCACCATTCTATGGTAAACTCACCCAGCTAGCTATTACAAAGAGTGGATTTCCACAAGTAAGCATAACAACATTTCTGTCACAGAGGATTATGTTCTTGAACAACATTCACAGCCTCTGGGGAGCTTCATGTGAGGCTGTCAGAGAAGGTGAAACAACCACTCACTGGCCAGATTGTCTTGATACCTTCTTAAATCAGTGATATGATCGATGTGACCACCAAATCAACCTCGTCATTTTTTTTTTTTTTTTAAAAAGGATGTACTAAAGTTCTGGAAACAATAAAAAGAAGTGCTTACAAAATTGTGTCTGCTTTGCCTTACGTGACTTGAATTCACATTTTAGCTCTATGTCTGTCACTCATGACACTGGTGAAATAATATGCAAATTCTAACCTAAGTCAGTAGAGCAACAGCACTTTGGGGGATGCATTTATTTTATATGTCAAAAGGCACTGTGTGGTTCAAAGTTAGTTTTCTTCTAACGTACTGTCTCCAACACTGACTCTTACAGAGAATTTTTCTTTTGATTTATCTGAAGTGATTTTTAATTTTTTAATTTACAAATAAAGATCTTATAGAAATTCTACTTACTCCTTATCTGTAACCATCTTTTTTATTTGTAATGAGATGTGTTCGCACAGGAAAAGAACCCCTGGAAAACGATGGGGATGGTTAACACACTTTCAGAGGCTGCTGGTTCAACACCAAAAGATGACTTTCATTGTAGGACTTCAGCAAACCCTGTGCTAACATGGCTATCTGGGATTTACTAAATACTTTTATGTCAGTCAGCATACTATCTGGGATCCATACACTAAAATTTTAAAGTTCATATTTAAACCATTTATATCCATAGTAAAACAAACTCAGTAGACTATACCAGGTATATAGGATTTCTTGATAGGTGACATTTCTGTTGAAGTCAAATTGCACTGTGACTGAGGGATTTCAACTGCTGTCAGATCCAGAGTTCTAGACCAGTGAGTTCTAGACCACTCTTTGCCAGGTGGCTTAGGATGCTATTCCATGAGATACCATGAGATACAGACAAGGAAGCTTTGTTATAAATTCTGCTTTATTCTGTAAGAATATTTTAGAGGAGAAACTTCTTAACTGAGAGTGAGTTCATCTAAACATGTTTCATAAGACTCGTACATCCATTTTAAACTTTTACCACCAATCTCCATGGCACATATCCATGGAAAACTCTAATTTGGAAAGATACATGCACCCCAATGTTCATAGCAGCACTATTTACAATAGCCAAGACATGGAAACAACCTAAGTGCCCATCAACAGATGAATGGATGTGGTACATAAATATATACAATGGAATACTACTCAGCCATAAAAAAGAATGAAACAATGCCATTTGCAGTAATATGGATGGACCTAGAGATTATCATACTAAGTGAAGTAAGCCAGACAGAAAAAGACAAATATGATATGATGTTGCTTATAAATGGAACGTAATCTTAAAAAATGGTACAAATGAACTTATTTACAAAACAGAAATAGACTCACAGAGATAGAAAACAAACTTACAGTTACCAAAGGGGAAGGGGAGGGAGGGATAAATCAGGAATTTGGGATTAAAATATACACACTATATAAAATAGGTAACCAACAAGGACCTACTGTATAGCACAAAGAACTATTCAATATCTTGTAATAACCTATAATAGAAAAGAATCTAAAAAAGAAAAAATATATATATATGTATGTATATCATTGAATCACTTTGCTGTACACCTGAAGCTAAGGCAACATTGTAAATCAACTATATTTCAATAAAAATTAAAAAAATAAAAGTTTACCACCAACAGCTTGGCATGTACTATTTATGAAGCATGAATTTCCAGAGACTATTGTTTGCAAAAATGGCTCTGTGTTTATCTCAGATAAAGGTAAGGTATTTGTGAACAGAACCTTGATCTGAGCAGTCAATATCATGCTTTGTCACCCTGCATTAAATGGTTATGTTTACAGATTAGTGCATAACACTAAGGCTGTCCTGAAGCAAATTGGATCTGCCAAGTGTTTTGCTGTGTAATATGTCATCTTCTGTTCCAAGTAGTAGTGAGTCACAATGAATTATCAAGTGGCCATATCTCAGGATTTGAATGTCTGATAAATAATGGATTGTATCCCATGATCCTGCCACTCGTATCACCTTAATATAAGATTTATTATTTGCTGGGAATTATGAAACTGGAATCATTTTGCTGTCATTGAACAAATACATGCATAGCACATGCTATATCAGTCTCTGTTCTAAATGCTCTACAAGCATTAAGAGATGCATTTAGGACACTGTAATTGAGAACACAGGTTATATGTCATAGGACATGGAAGAAAGGTGGAATTACTGCTCATCTGTATGTTAATCAGTTATTCCCCCAGAGACACTCACAGCAAGACCACTGAAAGCTGCTCCTATAGAGCCTCTTGGAGTGGCTCATTCTGTGACACTGCCCGACATTCAGCCAATAGCATCTTAAAAACTTTATGCTCTACTGTTGCTTGTGTTCCATGACATTAATGGATTGCCTGGTCTGGATTGCCTGGTTTTCCTTATTAAACACAAACACCTACTTCAACTGAACCTTCCCGACTTTGACAGATGACATACCAGAACTAGCAGGCTTCACTGCAGCTTAAATGAGTGTGTGCACTCATTTATCCCCAGTTATTTTCACTGTACAGTGGTCTGTTTGTTTGTTCCAAAATAAAAACAAATAGCGTGATGTTTTCTACTTCAGGCACTACTAGCAGTTCTTTGTAGAATGCATGAAAGTTGTTTGCAAGTACATTTTTCCTTATAAAGAAAAAAAATTAGTGAAGGTGTCCAATAACAGATCATAATGAGCACTTAACTCTCTACGTTGGCTGATAGAGTGATGAGAGGGAGTGTGGAAAAATTTCAGCCAATTATTACCCTGATTTCTGGCTTGAACTTCATCTTATTCTCATACCAGTTCCACTCAATGAGTTGTTTTATGAGTTAATACCAAGCCGCGAACAAAATTAGAACACTTATTCTTGAGTTTAAAGCAAATAACACAGCACTCTAAAAAATTAAGTTGGCTGATTTCTCTAACACTAAATGAAAGATTTTTAGAAAGCACAATTTCTCTGACTATGTATATTTAAATCTAAGTAAGTTTCACTTAACAAACCTCGTGGCTATTGGGGAAAAGACTTATTCGACAAGGAATGCCTCATTTGAGTGCCAGCCTTCTGAGTGAATTGAGAACGTAAATGTCATGAATTACATTTGACTCAGTACATTAAGTGTAGAGCGTCTCTGGTCATTAAATTATTATTTAAATTATTTAAGGGTGAGCAGGTTACTCCTTGTCCCCATTGCACTGCTTGTTAGCAGAATAGCTCCGTGTCTAAATCTCTGTGGACTGCTATAATCGTGCTAGTTTTGCTAAAAACTTTTGGAATTTTTCTTTCATTTGGTACTATGACAACCAAATAGTCATTTCTAAAATGTTACTTTGCCACCTTATTGGTACTTATTTTAATAAAAGTCGATTATATGTTTTGGCTTTCTGATGTCCCCCTGATGTCACAAGTAATAATAATTTTTAAAAATCCAAATAGCCTAATTTTCTTCCAAGCCAGTAATATTCCACTACTCTAAAACAGGCTCATTAAGGGCTGAGTGTTCTGATTTCTCTAAGAGTGAGAGATAAAAGAGCAAAAGAACTTAGTAGTAACTCAATTCCACCAAGCGCCCTAGTAGAGACAGATGTTAAGAAGACTGGGATCACCGAAGTGATGTCCGAGGATACATCTCTTACCCCAGCTATTAAAGTAACTCAAATCTGGTACAGTCTCAATTTTATTCTCAATGACAATTGATTCTAATCATCAGTATATCAGAAATGGGTGTCAATGTTTCAGCCACGTTGGACAGCAATTTGGCAGTTCCTCCAAATGTTAAGCAAAATACTACCCTATGATCCAGAAAATAGGTATGCAAGACAAATAAAAATATGTGTCCATGCAAAAAGTTATACAGGAACGTTCATAGTACCACTATTTATACCAGCCATAAAATGGAAACAACCAAATTGTCCATAAACTGATAAACGAACAAAATGGTGTATACCCATACAATACAATAATATTGGGGAATAAAAAGAAATGAAGTACTGATGCATGGTACAACATAGAGGAACCTTGAAAACATTTTGCTAACTGAAAGAAGTCAGTCACAAAGGAACATACAATGTACTGAACTGTTCAGAATACGTGGTTCTATAGGGACAGAAAATAATGATTGCTTAGACCCTGGAGATTGGGGGAGAGTAGATTCCTAATGAGGAAAGTGGGGATTGACTGCCAATGGGTATGGGAGTTTCTTTTGGAGGTGATGAAAATGATCTAAAATGAATTGTGATGGTCACACAACTCAGTTTAAGATGCTAAAAACGACAGAAATGTATGTTTGAGTTGGGTGAATTCTACGCTCTGTCATTTTTATTTCAATAAAAATATTAAAGATAGGTACCATTTTTTGAGTGCTTACTATGTGTCAAAGACTGTATTAGGAAGTTTTTACACATAAATTTATTTAATTCCCAGAACAACCTTTTTATAGCTGAGCAAACCAAAGCTTGAAGATGTCAAGTAACTTGCCACAGCTCCCACAGCCAGGAATTTGCAGAAAAAGTCAGTCTGACTCCCTAAATTACTAAGCTACGCAGTATGGTCATCACCCTGCTACCTCCAAAAAGGCAGCAGTTGTAAGAGTATTCAGCAAATCAGGGTGGTTTTAAAGCAAACATAACATTTTGCTAACATGTGGTAACCCCCCAAAAGCAATCAGCCTTACTCAGGTGCCTTTATGATGGGGATACCACCTACTTGACCTAGATAGTCTGGGTGACACAATTTTTGTTATTAAAATGGTAAGGTGGTTAAAATCAGTCCAACTACCTGTCTTTAAAAAGATTCAGAGGGATTTTTTTAAACTCAGAGTTTTATAAGGACAATGAGACAATTGAGAAGACTCATGACACAAACTTTTTAATTGACTTAATGTTTAATTAAAATATAATCATATAGTACAAATTACAACTAATAATCATGAAAATCTGGTATGAACTTCCACTTGAGAATTGAGAACATTACAGAGTAGTAAAGAAGAAAAAAATGAAAAGAGTGCCCCTCTGGTCACAGTCAGCTAAGGATTTCACCAATTCTGGAGTGTTACACACTGTATATGAATTCTTCACAATAATCCCAACATGTATGTTATTATTACAACTGATTGATGATTAAACTATATCTTAGAAAGGTAAATCATCAATGTCACACAGTTAGAAAGTGAAAGAACCTAGACTTAACCTGAGCTTTTTGTTTAGAGGTCAAGCCCTCCCTTCTCCATGAGGCTATACTTGCACGTATTGTATTGGTCATTAGAAATGACGTGTCACAATGTGAAATTAGAATACAAATCCCCTGTTACTAAGTCCAAATGGTGAAGAAGATAATTCATGGTTCTCAATAAATTTCAGACACCCTACAGTTTATCCTCTCATCCCAAATCACATTATTTCTTTCCCCAGATATGTGCCTACTCACCAGTGTGGCAGGGACTTTGGACAAATGCATGTCAAGACCCCTTCTAAATATTCCATGTCACCAACTGTCTAAACATCAGACATCTAAGGCATTAAGACTGTGTCGTACTTGATCGTACAGGCAGGAGCTCCTAGTTTGTGGCAATGCCAAATATATTGATCTTAAATCGTACCATTATTATCACTATGGTCCAAATGCCGTGTGTGGCCGTTAACATTGAAACTCATCAGTGCATTCAGCTGCATCTGTTTTCCAACTGGTCTTTTTTTAAACTTTTTATTTTATATTGGAGTATAGCCGATTAACAATGTTGTGGTAGTTTCAGGTGCACAGCAAAGTGACTCAGCCATGCATATACAGGTGTCCATTCTCCCCAGACTCCCCTCCCATCCAGGCTGCCACATAACATTGAGCAGAGTTCCCTGTGCTATAGAGTAGGTCCTTGTTGGTTATCCATTTTAAACATAGCCGTGTGTAGCCGGTCTTAATGTGATAAGCACTGTCCTGTAAATAACCTACATGATTATCTTCTAAAGAGAAAATGAGAAATTGTATAACAGCAGTATTCTAAATCTCATTTTTTCTGATCTATTCACTAGTGAATCACCTACATTTCCTAAACACTCTTAGTACTTGACTACAAAGTTAGATTATTTTTCCCTCTTTCTTCAATCTGTCTTTTCATACTGGATAATTGATTGGTTTGCCTGTATTTTCCATTAAGTAGTATAATTTCAGCTGAAAGTGTGTGACTCCTAGGTGTTGAAAGTTATAGGCAGACTATTGCATTTTCTTTTCAGTTCCCTAAATATCTAAACAAAACCCCTTAAGCCCCCAAAATCCAAAGAGTTTACAAAATTAAACTGCTTTTCCCCTAATCATAATCATTCCTTGCTAATAAGTATTTCTCTGGGTTTAGATTAATTAATATTGGGAGGATAGAAAGAAAATAATCAAGCTAAAATTTTAAAATATATTTAGCTTATCAAGTAACAGAAAATTATAAAATACCGTATAAATTAGAGACAAAAGATTGTGGAGAATCAGGCACTAAACTTTATAATTTGTACCTCTAACAAAGAGACATGAAGTGAAACTGTTATCTTACCACTCGGAAGCCTGTCTTTTACTTAATACAAGATTTCGAGCAAGCTACTTAATCTCCCTACATCTCAGTTTTCTTATGTAGAATGAGATGACGCTTAGAGCTTTGTTAGCTCTATAGCTTATAATTCCAAGAAATTTGATCATTTCCATATCTACCAAATATATAATAAAATTGAAAACAGTAGAAGTAGAGCTTATAAAAATAAATTAAATTTCTCTAGAATATTTTTTACTGAAAAGAAATTATAAATTAAAGGACCAAAATTATTTTGCATTATATATTACTTAGATCTAATCTCAATAATTCTAAACATCTCAAGTTATGTTTCATTAATTTGTTTTGTTTCATGACACATTATATTTGATGCTAAATCTTTCTGTTGCAGAGGGCATGAATTACTTTTGTTTTACTAAAATCTAGATCTATAAAGCCTTTTACCAAGCATGTATATGCACATGTGGGTGAGCCGAGAGAGACACCAAGAGAGGTAGAAAGGGAGACAGAGAGAAGGAAAGAGCAAATAGAAAAAGTATGAATAGAAAATTTTTAAGTCTCCTTTCGTATATATAGGTAATCTCTCCTATATATTTACCAAGAAGAAAAGAAATAATAAGTGGAAAGCAACATAAAGTTCAGGTAATATCTGTATGTTGTGACATATTTTCTTTTCCCATTTGTGGAAACCAAGTGATGTGACACTGCTAAAATTTAAGCAACAGAATTAGAATTAGTACTTCAAATACTAAGAGTGGGATTGTTTGGTAATAAGTGGTTAACCATCACTAAACATTCCTATATTCTTAGAAAAACATGATCAAGCATGATCCAAAGTTTCTAGGAAACTCTGGTATTGAACTCAAGTACGTTTTAAGGTAAAATTTTGTTTAAACTGAATTGTGTGATGATTTTCTTTCAAACCCATTCAAGATTTTTTCAAAGAAATAGTAAGCAAAGAGCACATCATAAGGAGTGTATGTATGAGGTGTACTGTTACAGATGAGCAAGATGTTAGCTATATCATCCTCAACCTAATAATGAAACATACTGTAATATACTCTCTATGTAAAGAAGAAATTTAAAAGTTAATTTCATACATATCTCAGTCTGAATGATGTGTAAATATTGGTCCCACTGAAGTTCATCTCTTCATAATGGAAAGCTAGCACATGAAGCATTGTGTTCACTGTGAAGATCACAGGATCTGAGAGATGAATTAACTTGTGAAAATACATTTTCTCATCGTCACAGCACTGGCTCTATCACAGTAAACAACTTGAGTCAATTAGTTCAAGGGAAAGTACTTATCCGACATCTTTCAGCAGTATGGGTGGGTCTCTGAAAATTAAAAATGTGTGTATCAGTCCCAGCTTTACAAGCATATGTGACAAAGTTGAAACAAGCAAATGCATTTGATTTGTGAAGGTATTGTCAAGGACCAGGTGATAGTAAATACATGAAGCTCTTCTGTCCAATAAGGTGGTAACAACTCACATGTGACTATTTAAATTTAAAGCAATAAATTAAGTAAACTTTAAAATTCAGGTCCTCTTGCATTCGCTACATTTTTTATGTTCAATGGCCACATTTGGCTAGTGACTACATTATTGGACAACACATGTAAAGAACATTTCCATCAATGCAGAAAGTTACATTGCATAACAGTGGTTGGTAGAGATAGTTTAATATTTTATTTTCTTGATAATATGTAGACTTCCTTTTATGTAATAGAATAGTTTCTAAAAATATAAAAAGAGTTTGTTTAGTATCATCCAACTCTAAATGCAAGCAGAAAATTCGTTCTGTAGGGAAATAGTTTCCCCTTAAACTCTAACCTCCATGAAGTCATGTTATGTCATCATATTAACTACTGCATCCTCAACATCTCGAAGAGTGTCTGGCACACAGCAGGTGTTCATTATGTATTTGTTACATTCTTTCATTTATTTAATTATGCTGTGGATAATTCCTGTTTAAGTACTGTAAAAATTCATGTAGTCGGCAAGTATTAATTAAATTCATGATAATTCAACCTAACATAGACTGAAATTTATGCCTGAACTCTAGGGAGAAAAAGCATTTTAAAAGCAAATTAAAGTAATATTATAAGGTACATAATTTCCTTAAAAGAATAGAGTGGCTAAATGTCTTTGGAACTTTAGCAGCTCTATTTAGAATATGCTAATTACAAAAGCATCTTCAATTAAAACTGACCTTAAAAGATTCTATTTAGCAAGAGTTTCTTACCAGTGTTCCTTCTAATTAAAACAGATATTTAGAATGAAAATAGTCCATAAGACAGACATCTCTAATGTAGACTGACCTTTCCACAAATCGTCTTAATTACTGAAATTTTGCTTCTTGAGCTACTTTACTACATCATTTATTCTGTCACTATCTTAAAGATAAATGGGAAAACATAGTTAAAATCTTAGTTCAAAGTTGCTTAACAGTCCAAGAACTGTGACCTGTTATACAAGGGGTGAGATAATAGCAGGAAACAGGACTAAGGCAAAGTGCAGTAAGATAGTGCATGACTACAAATTAGGGCAGCCTTGTTCAGTGACTGTTGATTTACACAGTGTAAGTCAAGCACAGTTCTAGTTCTGAGAATGCAAGTAAGCCCAGGACTCCAAGGGGTTTATGTATGTAGTCAGCATCTGTTATTTTGCCTACCCAGCATCAATTCCCTGTTCTGGTAATAGCATCCTGATTTTGCTTTGATGCTCAGCTTTACTCCTAATTTGAATCAGTCTTGGCAGACAGACCCAACTCTCCCCTGCAGAGGGGTAGGTGGTACCCTTAAACCAAGTTAAGTCAATCAGAAGTTGTCTCCCTGGAATTTGCATCTTTAGCAAAATTATACAGAACCTAAAAAGAATAGATGTCTTTTCTTCTTAGTTAAAGAAGAGTAGCCCTCGCTCGCCGCAGCTAGAGAAAGCCTGCGCGCAGCAGCAAAGACTTGATGCAGCCAAAAATAAATAAATTAATTTTAAAAAATTTGCATTTGAGAAATTTAAAACTGTATGAAATCCAAGACAGAAGAAATAGAATTAAAATAGTTTTCATACTGAAGCAAGAAGGTATATATTTTTGAACCCCTCGTTCCTTCAACCCATACATACTGTAGTGACTAGAGTATTGTCAGAAATATAGTAGTTAGTAAGAATAACATTGAATTGAGCTTAATTGCCGAAGAAATGGTTTAGAATAAATACAAACAATTTAAGATTTAAAACCAATTACCAGAGCCCTTTCATAACTAAAAACAACTGCCTAATTATACCAATCATTTAAGTAAAACTTAACTGAAACTAGAACAATACATTATATGACTATGTCCCTAGGAAATGCTTCAAGGGACAGAACATTTTGATTCTCCATCATATATCCACATTGGCACACCAGAGAAAATCATGTATTCTAGACTACTCAAAATCTAGAAACATTTTAAGGAGTCACATCTTCCTTTTGTAAGGCAATTTCTTTCAAAGGTTAGTCATCAGGATGGGAGAGCATCTTTAATAGTTTCATCTCAGTGTCCATTTATACACACAGCATCTATTCACTGAAATCTATCAGCCAATGTCTGTATCACATTGAAGCCCCAAGATACATCAGGACTGAAGAGCTGTGTAATGTTGAGAAGGCATTGAATTTCCATTTTAATTTTCATTCAATAGTGCCCTTAGGATAGTTCCACAGAACATATCAAAATGCTGTCATTGAGCAAGGAATATTAGATTATTAAGCAAGGGAAATAAATGTTACACGCCTAAAATACCACAGAGGATAATTATGATTAGCTTTGTAAACTTAAGTAAGTAATTTCTATGTCAGTTATTTGTCCCAAATTTTATAACCTGGCAATACATTTACTTAACTAACTATAATGAGAAGAGATTGAAGACCTAAATAAAGTCCAAAATAATTGTTCTCTGCCCAACAATGCAATCTTTCTCCTACACTTGAAGCCACTAAAAAAAAAAAAGGACCTGATTTTCCCCTGCTCAACTTCATCCCAGATATTAGTACCTAAATGTATCCTCTGTATTTATGTAAAGTTATTAACAGATGACCAAGCTATTAAAAGAATGATTTTGAATGCAGTAAAATTTGCAGAGAGCATAATCTTAGATATTTAATGACATATATAATTTATATTCATGTGATAAAAACTTGGTGTGGATGGTAAGCTGTTCATATAAATTGATGCAATTCATTGCAAACTCCCAATTGAAGAGTCGTTTCTATCAAGATTACTTAGTTTCGGGCTTCCCTTGGTGGCGCAGTGGTTGGGAATCTGCCTGCGGATGCAGAGGACACGGGTTCAAGCCCTGGTCTGGGAGGATCCCACATGCCGTGGAGCAACTAAGCCCGTGAGCCACAACTACTGAGCCTGCGCGTCTGGAGCCTGTGCTCCGCAAGGGGAGAGGCCACGACAGTGAGAGGCCCGCGCACAGCGATGAAGAGTGGCCCCCGCTCTCCGCAACTGGAGAAAGCCCTCGCACAGAAACGAAGACCCAACACAGACAAAAATAAATAAATAAATAAATCTATTTTTTTAAAAAAAAAGATTACTTAGTTCTGAGCAACAAAATATGATTCTGGCTTAAGCAAAATTTATTGGAAGAATATGACTGAGCTAAATTAATCAACAGGAGGCTTGAGGAAAGGGCAGTAGCCAAGCATCAGGCACCCCAAGTGTTTTATCAACTCTGCAGCTGAGATGGAAGGTATTCTCAGTCTCTGTTTTGTTTTTTTCTGAGCAGAACTAACATTCCCTGGCCAGAATAAAACTAGCCTTTATTTGGAGAGATGTATTTACTCAAAATGAAAGTAGCCGGCAGTAAAGAAAGGGAGATAGATGCTGTTCTCTATTACTCTGCAACTGAAAGTATTCCTAAGAGATTAACAACAACAGCAAAACTAACATATTGTGAGAATAAGAAAGGCAATTGCACACAGGACTTTTCAGACATGAAGCCAGTTGTTAGATTCTCAGGGCTGGGTGTCACTGTCATTTCCATTTAGACAGTAGCCCAGGCAGCCCTGCTCTGGAGGAAGCAGGATAATCCTCAGGTACTGTATACAATTACCTCTGCAGAGAATATGGGTAGTTGTCAGAAGTTCTTGACTATGATGTCAGAGGCTATCAGATATACTCCCAAAGTTGTTGCTCTCTTTCCTAAGAAGAATTATGTAGTAGTAATGATGCTGAGACAACCATTCAAAGGCAAGGCAGAAAAAAGTGTTTGTTAACCAGCATAACGACACTGAGGATGTAATAAGACCAGAGCCTAGAAAAATTCAAGTTATCCTGAATGGCTTTTCCATGTGGCAGAGAGAAGCATGGTTAGGGATTCCTTCAATGTCACTTAAAAATTGAAGATGGGGGGAGTGGACCTTGCCTACTTTCACTTCCAGGATGTGGTAAGGAGGGAGCAAAGTCCCTGAGAGGCAGTGGGAGTGCAAAAGTAGGTCTCATCCAAATGAAAGAGTGTCATTCAACAGATTTACTAAAAAAAGAAAAAGAAAAAACAAAGAGGAGGAGGAAAGGAGGATATTGAAGAGGAGGAGAAGTGAAAGGTGGAGGGAGGGGGAAGCAGTAGGGAGAGGAGAGGGAGAATGAAAAAAGGAAAGAAAGAAACTTCATCCAGATTCTTCATCCCTGATGAGAAGGAGGGCACAAAAGTGGAATTTCTTGAAAAACAGGAAAGCTGGGCTTCCCTGGTGGCGCAGTGGTTGAGAGTCCGCCTGCCAATGCAGGGGACGTGGGTTCGTGCCCCGGTCCGGGAAGATCCCACATGCCGCGGAGTGGCTGGGCCCGTGAGCCATGGCCCCTGAGCCTGCGCGTCTGGAGCCTGTGCTCCGCAACGGGAGAGGCCACAGCGGTGAGAGACCCACATACCGCAAACAAAACAAAACAAATTAAAAAACAAAAAAAGAAGGAAAACAGGAAAGCTTGAGCTCATTAGAAGATAAGACTTCCTTCCTTCTCTAGCAGTCAGTCTTACTTGTTTTACCCTTCCTTGTTTGACCCTTAAGAGTGTTTGTTCGGATATATGTCCATGTCAGGCCACAGTCTTCTGAGATGGTTGTTGACAATTATTAATGTTTATTTTTGAGATCCATTACATCTGCCTAGGATTCCAAACTTTTAAGTAAGAAAAAAATTTTAAAACATATTGCCTTCTAAAAAAGAACTACCATTCTTCTATATTATCATTTCACATTCAATTAGTCCCTTTATTTGGCAAAAATACTTCAACTTTTCCAAAGACACAATGTTATAAAAGTAGAGTATGTTCTCTAGCTCATTGAGATGAAGCTAATTTTCAAACCAAGGGGTGTTATTTATAGATATTGAAAACAGGTGGAGAGATGACTGCTGTTGGTCTTTTTTAAAAACACTACATTTTATTTAAAGATTTTTCTGAACTTTCAGAAATGTTTTCATGAATGATCATTCTGATAACATTTGTGTTATCAAAGTGTTTTCTTAAACTTCCCTTACTTCTCGTGCCATGTTTTCTTTTAGGGTCTTTAACCAAATCTCTTTTTTCTCTGAATTTTCTAAAAGATTCTTGTGTAAAACTAGGATATCTGCCTAGGACATCTGCACAATTGGGGTATCTTCCTAATTGTGTGAAATCTTATTTTTTATTTCAAAAACTCTACCATGGCAACATGACTTTTCTTACATTTTCCATTACTTTAACCTCACTAACTAGTTCATCATTGCTGATGAAAATTAAGTCCAAAGTAGTAGTTGCTCTCATTCCTTCTTCTAACACAGGAAGGATAAAATTATACTTGTTAGTGTGTGTGTATGTATGTGTGTAAAAGCATACAGAGTTAATATTTGGGAACATCAAAATCAATAGTTTCATAATATAAAATGAAAAATAACCTTGATTTTTAATTTTTATTATTGTTTTTATGGGGGTGACTGAAATCATAAATTAGACAAACAACTCCTAATGGTAGAATTTTAATATTACTTAGTTTTATATATTCTTACACATTAAGGAAAATTTAACTGCATTGGGAAAAAATATTTTATATTCACTCTATACATTTAGAAAGCTAGAGATTTAAACTTTTTTCTGGGAAATCATATATCTATTGATATGCTCCATCTGAGTGAAATTTTGTTGGAATTTTTTCATTATAATATTTTTGTAGGGGAGAACCTCTCGGGTTATTTAATGACCTAATTTTCATTAGGTCTTCACTACACCCTCTGAAGGCCAGATACTTGTGTTGCTAATTAGCCACTATTTATTTTTGAATAATGCAACACTTCCCTTGTCACATTCCTTAATTAGCTACTAAGATATAAAACAACTCTTTAACTATGTTATTACAACCACAATTATGAATTATATATTGATAAACTGATAACTATATAGTCATGGTCAGCTCTTGCTTGTGTTACTGACCAACATTCATTAGGGTTGGGATATGCACCAAGTTTCCGCCAAGGCAGGAGGTTGGAGTGATGGTGGCTAGAGGTGAATAAAACACAGTCAGTTCTTTTAAGCACCTGTTCAAGCAGGAATGAGATATGAGTTAAATATGAATCACACATACTACCATATTTGCAACTAACTATAAGGCATTTACAAAGTGTCAATAAATGAGATAAAGGGTCACAGTAGTCCACAAATGAGAATGGCGTACATTCATATTTACTCAACATCAAGTTATATCTTATCTTCTTTCCAAAAAAAAACTTTTTTTAATTAGACACACAAAAAATGGAAACCTCCAAGAACTCTTGGGGTCCATGGACAGAGGCTACTCATACATTTCTCAGCTTCTTCACCCAGCCTCAACTGACACGATTTCTTTCCCAGTATGTGGTAGGAGCCGAGGACCGACCTCCAAGTGCAGGACTGGACATAGTCATTCCTGCAGCTGCTGCCATAAGAACTGAAGTAGAGACTGTGTGTGTCCTGCAGAACAAAAGTCCTGGGGCTCTGAACTCTAGATTCTAGCTGAAAATAAAAAGTGGAAAATATGTGCTGGGACACACACAGACCTTGAAAATGATTAGACAAGGCGAAGATAAATTACTCGTGCTTGTCAACAACTGCCCTGCCTAAAGAAAATCGAAGTGAGTGCTGTGATCTGTCAGCTAAGATCACCGGTAGCGTGAATGACAGTAGCAGCAACACTGAACTGGGTGCAGCTGGTGGAAAGTACCACTGAGCATGCACAGAGTCTCTCACTGACCCAGGGATGGGTGCCTTAAGATGGCTTGGTTGAAATCCAGTTACTATAGGACCTGAGATATACTCAAAAGCACAGAACTGAAATAGACAAGTAAACTTAGAAGAAAGTTCCTGATGTGCATGCTGTACACTTGATGAGCTTAGTTGTCTCATGATGAGCATATTGTTAACAGACGTTCAGTAAAGTAATATACAATGACCTGTAAAACATGAAAAGATGCCCATCCTCCCTCCTAATAAGAGAAACATAAAGTAAAACTAGGCTGAGATACTGTTTTTCACACACTGTGCTGGCCAAATAAGGTTTTAATAAACATGGTAAAGTGTGAAGAAACAGGCATTTTTCTGACATTGATCATGGAAAAATAAATTGATATAATTTTTGTGGAGTGTGGTTTGGCCATATCTATCAAAATTACAAAAGGGCATTCCCTTTGACCTAGCACTTTTTGGATGTTTATACAACTGTCTGCTTTCACACAAGCAAGAGGACCTGCAGAAGGCCATCTTTGCTACAGAACTTTAATAGCATAAACACCCTAACAATCACCAGTACAAGGTCGATGAAATAAATTATAGCACATCTACACAATGGGATATGGTACAGCTCTAAAAAAGGAGGAAGAAGCTTTTTTCGTACTAATGTGGGAAAATCTATTATTATATACACTGTATATGTCTTTTCCATAAAAAGAATTTTTAAAAAATTTGTACTTGCATGTGTATGTATAAGTAAATCCTTGAAAAATACATAAGAAATTAATAAATGGTTAGATTAGGTGAAGTATTGGGGGAGATGGGGGCTGCTTGTTTTGTTTATTTTTGTTTTTGAAGAAGTGGGAACTAAACTGATGGAGAGAGGGATTTTTCACTCTATACTTTTTATATTTAAACAATTGAATGTATAAATAAACAGAATTTTAAAAAATTGTATCTGTAGCCATGAAGTTGACTAGAAGCAGAATTGAAACATGGTGTTCCTTGGTATTTTTATGAACCCAATCTTTCTGTCAAATCTGGTTGCCAGGAAACAGAGGGCCATTTGTTTGGAGGCATCTGTATTCTTCAACCCCGTCTGGCAAATTCATAAAAGTCAAAGTCTTTGCTCAAGTCTGTCCCAGGTGAAAAATTCCTTTTGATGTTGCAAAGGTTTGTATCATGCTATCAGCCCTCTTGCTATCATAGTGGTTTCAGTAGCTTTACTTATTACTTTGTACTGGTGTGTACTGTGCATGCAAAAGTATCCTTTCTCTGGTAGTCGTAAGCCTGAGCAGAACAGTTAGCTATCCAAGTGGAAATGTCCAGTAAGAAGTTTAATACACAAAGGTGCATTTAAGGGGAAAGTTTTGAGTAAAAATACAAGTTCGGGATTCATCACCATTTAATTGTTATTTAATTCATGAGATTGGATGAAATCACTCTCTGAGTCTGAGTTCCCCTGAAAAGAGCCTGAAACTAGGATTTATGGGCAAGTGGTTTATTCAAGAGGTGGTCCCTGGGAGCAGGATGAAAGCCCATGGAGAACAAAAGAAGGCAGGAAGAAAAGCCGATAAAATCCTAAATTATCAGGTTAGTCAATGGCTTAGGCAATCAGAAGGTCCTCTGGAACCTTCTGAAAATCATTTAAAAGGCTTCAGTGTTGTCCCACCTGAGGGTTAACTGGGAGAAAAATTTATCCATCAAGCTCCTGTCTCCCTGTGGTTAAGGTGTCATGGGAAGTGTGAGGATGTTTCTTAACTCACGGAAACGTCCAGGTTGAGCTGCAGTGCTTGATGGGTCAGTCCCCACACCAAAGGTAAGAGAAGTCTCAGGGCAGAAAGTAAAGATGAGGTAATCACAGCTGCACGAAGCTAGTAAATTCCCACATATGGAACTCTTTGGCACAGTCGTGGCTGAAATCGGAAGTAAGGAAGTCAGGCAGACCATAAGAGAACTCTACTAAGTAAGAGATATGAGAACTAACTCTGGAGCACTTTAATGATAGATGTTGAGGCGGTAAAGAACACAGTATAGGTGACAGAGGAGCAGCCAGAGTTGCAGAAAGCAAGCTATTTCCTATTGTGTGCCAGTCCAGGTCAACAAGGGCCTTTTAAAATGGTAAAACGAACTCTTACATATGAAAATGGGGCTGCCCTGGTGGCGCAGTGGTTGAGAGTCCGCCTGCCGATGCAGGGGACGCGGGTTCGTGCCCCGGTCCGGGAAGATCCTACATGCCGCGGAGTGGCTGGGCCCGTGAGCCATGGCCGCTGAGCCTGCGCGGCCGGAGCCTGTGCTCCGCAACGGGAGAGGCCACAACATTGAGAGGCCCGCATACCAAAAAAAAAAAAAAAAAAAAGATATTTTAAAGATATTAACAAAATGATTCTAAAATTTCGGTGGAAAAGAAGAACAAAGTTGGAGGACTCATGCTGGAGTTTTTAGATAAAACCAAAAGCACAACTCATAGAAAAATAGATGCTGGACTTCTGCTCTGTGAAAGGTATTGTTAAGAGAATGGAAAGACAAGCCACAGACAGAGAAAAAATATAGCCAAAACCAGGAAGCAACCAAGATGTCCTTCATCTGATGAACTGATAAACAAACTGTGGTACATCCACATAATGGAATACTATTCAGCGATAAAATGGAAACGAGCCAGCAAGCCACACAAACACATAGATGAGTCTTAATGCGATTTATATGTGAAAAAAGTCAGTCGGGAAAGGCTATATCCACTCTCATTGCATTTATATGACATTATGGAAAACGTAAAATTGTAGAGATGATGAAAAGATCAGTGGTTTCCAGGAGTTTGGAAAAGGAGAAGGTTGAACAGCTGAAATCACTAGGCATATGTGCTGTAACTGAACATTTAAGTAATTGGATGACAGACGGTGGAATCAAGTTTCCCACTATTGGGTTGGGAGGTTACAGACAAGCAAGGGAAGAGGCTAGAATGATCCATGTGGCAGTGGATTAGATTCAGACACATCAGCATAGACTCATGTGTAGTTTAATATAGTTACGGATTGATAACATACAGAAATACTTATAGATACATATATACATATACATGGGTTGGTATACAATCATATTTCCTTGCCTTTCCTGCTGAGATAACTTAAAAGCAATCAGTCCAGCTAGTGCTCAGATCTTAGTTTCTAACACAATTCCTCAAAAAGAAGAACAAGAATTCCTTGGAGAAATGGATAAATCCAACCAGGTCATGGAATATGCAAAATAAACCCGGAGCATTTTGTCATGCCAGAAAATAAGGAAGTACTGAAAAAAAAAAAAAAAGAAAGGATAGAAAAGGATAGCAATTCTGGAACTATATCGAATGAGTCACCAAATGAAAGCACTCCAATGGCCAAAACTGGAACAGAGTCACCAAACTGGAACAGAGTCACCAAATGAAAGCACTCCAATGGCCAAAACTGGAACAATTTGGGCAACACAATAAATGAAGTAGTATTGGATTATAACCTAAAGTATAAAATCAATATCCATGAGTCCATACTGATATAAATAAATGATTGGAGAAAGAAAGGCAGAGGGAGAGAGAAAAGGAAGGAAGGAAGGAAGGGAGGGAGGGAGGGAGGGAGGGGAGGGAGGGAATAAAGATAAATCTTCCATGCAGAAGAATTCCAAATAATTTAGGTAGATACCCTATGTTCAAGAAGGTGGAGTAACTCACTCCTTAAATGGGAGCTTCCTTGCAAAGAATACAGTATGGAAAAGGGGTGGTGGTGAAAGGAGAATAATAACTTCACAGTGGAGAAACCTGAGAAACTCCAGCTCAGCTAGGTGGTCAAGGTCAACATCAACAAAATTAAGTCATATTGATAGTGTACACCCTTGATATAACATGAGAGTGACACTTCTTCCCCCAAACGCATAAGCCTAGTTTAATCAGAGAAAGATGTTAGGCAGATCCCAGTTATTAGGTGTCCCAGTTCTTTGTGGAGAGAAGATAGACGTAAATAACATCCAAAAGATAAAGCTAGCAATTATTTCAAATGATGTGAAATAAACTTTAGATGAGTTTAGTTTTTGATTAACCCCTTCCAATGACTGGAGTACAAAATAATGTTTCACTTCTGGCAACGTGTTTCCCTAAGTTTGAGAGGAAATATGGCTCTGCCTCGCATATCTCGGCACTGCTAAGATCAGACTCAAAATATCAAAAAGGAAATTATTAATAGTTTAATTATAATGACAAAATATTTTCAGCCAGTAGTGTCATCTCTTATAATTCCCAGACTACTGAGACTGAATCCATTCTCACAGGCTCCTCACTTGGCAGAGAAGGAAAAATGTGGTCATAATAAAATGTCTGTACATAATATGGCTAAAGTTGAATACTCGCTTGGTAGTCCTCAAATTTGGTAATTTTCCCAACTAGAGCACACTGAAACTAAAGAGTCACACATTCTTCATGACAAGTCACCCACATGTGTGCTATCATGCTGTTTTTTGTGATATCTTCATAACAACTTAATGAAACCCAGTCTGTTGATATCGAAATGAATGTGATTCTGTCTTTCTTTGTCTGGACAAGTAAAAGAGAGTTGGGATATTTGGAAATACACTTTTATTTCATTTCTGAGAAGTCTATTAAACGATTTAAAAAATGATTATGAAGAAAAAAACATTTTCAAGATTTAAAATATATATTAAATTATGAATTAGTCAATAAAATGTATATTAGGAGGCAATGTAGATCAAAATCAAAAAGATTTAAACAGTAATTATAATAATTCTTATGAGATCCCTGGTTTACAACTGCAGTCGGAGTTGAGAACCCTGGAGGGAGAGGAGGAGAGGGGAGGAGAGGGGGGAATATCCGTGGGAGCGGCAGCTCCAATCACAATTAGGAAATAATGAATGTTTACATGAAAGCAATGATTCTTCTTCATCAATACACTGACATTTCCAATTGTTTTTAAACATTTTACAAAGTTGAGCAAGGTGACAAAGTAAGGTGGTTCCTTGGTTTGTGACTGTCACCTCACAGTTGGCTCATAGGCAGAGAATATGAGCGGGACCAGGGCTGGGAGGTTAAAGACCAGGATGGCTTCTCTGATCAGGCAGATACTAAACTCAGAAAAGGTGGGAGGACAAGATTGCTGGAAGTCTGATCTGATCGTCTTCAAGCCTCTATGTCAAATTCTATACGATATTTCACATTATACACACATCAAACCAATGAAGCAGATGAAAAAACTGAGGTTAAGGGATTGAGAAACTTTCTTAACATCATAGATCTAATAACTGGCAAAGCCACTTTCAACCAACACCGTGACTGCTTCTCCCTCCTAAGGGTGACAATTCACCGTGCTTTGTTTCAGGGTAGACCACCAGGTCAGAAATTCATATGTACATGTGTCAACACCCAATCAACCTAATGTCTGGCTTTAGTCATAATACTTGCACTTCCTTGAACAAATCAGCCTTGCTATTTTTTTTTTAACCTCTTCAGGAATTTTAGTGTCCGTGTATTTAGATGTCTTTTGCCATCAGTAAAGAAGATAAGTTTTGTAAGCCCTGGGCATTCGGAGAAAAAAAAATTATCCAGAGTGTCTAACATTTTCTAAGATAGCTCTCTGAGGTTTTCTCTGAACACTAGCCCTGTTAAATCGTTTTTTGCCTTGCCTTAAAGTCATGGGTTTCCAGGCACTTTTTGTTAAGAATGCGACAAGAATTCATTCATTTACTTGATATTCAGACACCGCAGATTTAGCCATTTCCTATATAGGCACACGTCTTAAAGTCATAGGAATGGAAATCATTTACTCCAGGAACCATTGGTAACATTATTACCATTCAGTCAGCCATGAAAATCACCTCCAATCAATTGCCCAAAGGCATGAGAAAGTAGCTCAGATCTAAAGAGAAAGAAAATGTATGCTGACAGTTTTTAATCAATCCATCAACTTGCTTTTAATGGGAATCTATCAGACATAAACTAACGTATGTCTGCCTCAGATACCTATGTAATTTCTCTTAGTTTAGTAATGGGGAAAAAGTAAGCGGGGAAAAAACCAGGCACACAGAATGTTTCAGCTGGAAGGGATATTGGCAGTCACTTAGTTTGACCCATTACTCTATGAATAAGGAAAGGAATGTATAAATTTTAAATGACTTTCTCTAGTTCACACAGCAAATCAATGGCAGAACAAGAACTATGTTCTAGGACTAATTTTTAAAATCACATAATGAAATGTGATCATGGAATGGAAGAGTAAATGACCAAGACTGTAATTTATAGAATGAAAAAAGGAAATTTTTTCACTAAGATCTATAGGAAATGACAGAATTCTTTTAATACCATCAATTAAATACTTTCCAAACTCATGAATGGATTAGTGATTAATTCTTAAGTCTCTACTTTTGTAGTATTACAATAAATAACTTTAAGTTTTAAGCCCTTTCTCTGTGTTAGGTACACTGTGTACCTGATGTCAAACCTCAGGACTGGCTTAATAAGGAGGTATCCTTATCCTCAATTTACAGTGAGGAGAGCAAAGCATAGGGCGTTTGGGAAACTTGCCCAACATGTTTTAGATATAAAACCAGTTTACCCACAGCCAACACTGCAGCCTCCGACCTTTGTCTACTCCACTATGTATTAATAGGATTTGCCAGAATTTTATTTGGCATTGTGCTTTTATATTTGGTGGTCTCTTTGGACTTCATTAAGACACTTCGATTTGGAGGTAAGAAATTCCCGTTTCTTTTCTCTTTTCTTACTTTTTTTTGGCCATGAGGCAGGCAGGATCTCAGTTCCCCCACCAGGGACTGAACATGCACCCACTGCAGTGGAAGAGTGGGGTCTTAACGGCTGGACCGCCAGAGAAGTCCTGAAATTCCTGTTTCTTTTTAAATCTCCCGGTACTAAAATTATCGTCTTGCAGGCTGACTCCCTTCTTTTGCTGCTACCTTGGAGGGATTAGAGCTCAATCCTGAGGTTTTAGGAACAGATCATCCACTTTCTCTATATATAAATCTCTATATGCAGAGCAGTTGAGCAATCCTTGATGAAACTAAAACCACTTTACTAAAGATGGTGAGGATAAACAAGGATGCACAACACATACAGTTGGCAGGTGCAGGTGCATAGATTACGGAGCAATTTGGGACTTACCCGTGACAAAACAACAGGTTTTTTTTTTTGTGTGTGGGGGGGGGTTGCTCATCACTTGAATACTTCTGTCTAGCCATGTGATCTCAATCTATTTCCAACTTAGGCTTCTTTTTCAGGTCTCTCTCAAAAGTCCATGTTATTTGTCTGTTTCTAATCTTCCACTATTGCTGGACTAGGTGCAACTTCACTAACCAGGTCACCTAAGTAAGTGTGTTGCTTTATGAGCTATGGCTTCTCCAATATTTTGATTCCTTATCCTTCCCCCTCTCCTAGTTTTTCACTGTCAGAACCTCCTATGCCTACCTCAACCCCAGACCCTCCAAAATACTTCCCGCCAACCTATTCCTGAGTGTTCTGTTTCCCCTTATCTCTTCCTGATTTAGCTAAAGAAGTGTTTTGTGTGTGTGATCAAATAATTATTGGCACTCTTCTTGTCATTTAACATAAATGTGACAGGTATTACTATCTTCTAAAGGTGCCATTTTTTAGAACAATTTATTGCAACCTAGTGAAATGTACACAGTTAAGTATATATTTTAACTTGCTGCCTACATTTATACAGGAATACTTAGCTTCAGCTTAGTTTCTTTTTATAACCTACAATCATTTGAAGTAGTATTTACCTCTACTTAGTTACAGAGTAATAGTCAATGGAGCTAGAATCTCTGAAGTACCTATGATTGTATAATCTTCCATGTTTACCTTTTGCAGGAAACATGCAAGAAAATAGAAACTTTTACTCAACTCAATATCCACAAATATCCATGAGCATCATAAATAAAAATGTACATAAGCAAGTTTTATCCTTCAACCTGCTATTCAGCTTCCCGAGAACAACTTGGCTTCATTGTGAACACTAGATCAGAAAATATATCTTGAACCTATTTAATGTCTTATCTTTCCTACTTCCAAATGAATAGTGAGCATTTTTTGCTGCCTTTCCACAGAATTCACACTTTTGCTATTGACAGTCAGCCATTTAGTTTGAGCAGGATTTGCCATCCTCAGATCTAGGACAAAGCTCTGGTTGGCCTAAAATTACCCCACCGTTATTGGATAGGGAGACGACACATAACAGGGACCTAAGTCAATCAGTGGATGAATGACAATTCTTCTGACTCACAGCAATTATGAAGTACACACTTGATATTTTTATTTTTCCTCAATTAGAGTGAAAGCCGACGACTTTTGTTCAGTAGCTTTATAGTCTTTTAAAATCACATGGTGCTCAGATGTAAAGCCCGGGTCCACTGCAGACATTTCACTAACATGAGAGAGGGTGAGGGTGATACCAATACACAGATGAGATCATAGCTCAGAGAATGACCAAGAAATGGACCAAGAGACTTGTTCAAACTGAGACTCAAGCTTGCCCTATATCTGGGTATTTATAATTACATTATCCAACAAATTCCTATTCATGTTCCAAGCATTTGAACTATTAGTTTTCTATTACTGCAAATAAAAACATGCTAACTGATGCATCCTGTTAAGAGCTAGGCACTAAGAGGAATGCTAGGAGTACAGCGCAGGGATGGACATAGGGAGGCTTATCCCGTGTACTCAGAAAGCTCAGCTGCTACTAGGGAAAATACTGTATTAAAATAATTCATTGCCATCGATCCCATCCTTTAGCTAAGAACTCTTTCTGATATGTACCTAAGACTCCTGTTGACATTCCCTTGATCTGAGAAAACTCATGAGTGAAGTTTTTCAACCATATAATGGATAAGTGAGCAGAATAAAGTAGAAGAAATTCTCTAGTATCATTGTGACTTTTGTTTAATAAGCTGGAATAAAGGAAGAGAAAGAGATTAATGCTTTATGTTAAGCAGCTGGTCATTCATTCATTTATTCATTCATTCATTCATTCATTCAATATGATGCAAAAATCAGATACAAAAAGTTTACAAGTAAATGTAAAATGGCTAAAAATGATAGTTGCTTTGTGCAGATAAAAGGACGTTTAGCCTAGTCATCAAGGTAAGGGAATACTTCCCAAGAAAGTGTCAACTGAACTGAAAACTAAAGAATGCATAAGAATTAAACAACAAAATTGAAAACTATCAGTAAAAAAAAAAAAATACTATATGCCTATAATTATTGCTTTGGCTATTTTAGATAATTAAAATATTCTATCACCTAACTTTAAAATAGTATTTGGATTTAAATTTAAATAAACACAAATTTTGCACTACCAATAAGTAGTAGTTTCAGCTATTGTGTGCTATTCATACCAGTTCTTGTGTTAATATTGGTCTTGGTTTGTGTTTTCCATAGAAACCATCAGACATTTTATGCTGATTAGAAATTAGTAAATGAACCATAAGAATATCGTTTTGTTGTGTCATTCCTTCGTAGAAGCACTAGGTCAACATGTCACACTGCAAGTACCGCTGCTGAAACCACTGAGGACTTCGCTGATGTCCTGAAACCTTTGTCTAGAGACCAACAAAAAAGAAGAAAGGATTCTTTTCAACAAAGGATGAAAACGGAAACAGATTCTCCACTTGCCTAATTAAAGGTAAATGACTTTTTAAAAATTATTCTCCAAGAAAACACATACTTTTCAAAAACTATTTCAAGAATCCGTTTATAAAGATGTTCCATGAATTCAGGTAAGAAAATAACAAAATTCAAAAAACTCAAAACTCACACATCTAATTATAGTTCAAGTTTCTTAGTAAAGTTATATCTAAAGCTTTTTTATTAAATTTCATCATTTTTATTAACTGCTGCAGCCACTGGGACAGTGCTTGGTACCTAGTAGGAATTCAATAACTATTTATTGATTAAAGCTAAAAATTAATTTGAAGTGTCTTCCAGCATCTCTCAAATCTATAGTTCTGAAAATATTACCAGCTGAGGAAATATTCCTGATAATTTTGCAGTCTTCTTCTTTCACTCTTTTTTTTTCAAACATTGTACCAGTGGGACTAGAAATGATACACTTGAAATCCAACAGTAATCAAAGTACAGGTTTCCACAGAAACCAAAACCCAAATGCTTTCATTTTTTTCTCATGCAGAGATACAACAGCTGATTCAAACTTACTTAAGAGGATAAATACTGTTCAAGTGATTACATGTTCATGTAATGTGCTAAATATATGATGAGGATTCTAAATCCCATTTGTTTTTAGCTGTGAACTTATTTTAGGGTTTGGAATTTCTAATTTGTTTTCTTAAATATCCCAATTGCTATATTCTTAAAAAAGTGTCTTTGTTTGTTTGCTTGTTTGTCTGGTTGGTTGGCTAGTTGTTGTTTTTGTTTTTTAGTGCAGGTAGTTTGAGAGATGATCCAGGGAAGCAGGGAAGTGAAACAGAGAAAGGAAGTCAATATAAGGTATGCTATTTAGTGGATTAGGGCTCTAAGCAAAGGGGGCTCCATTTCATTGGGCTCCTATGGGAGACAGTGTAGAGGTGTCTCCACTGAGAGTGAAGAGACGATCCTTTATCCAGCAGCTCCCATTTGTCATCAACTGAGGACTGCTTCCAGCATTATTAACTTGTGGCACTTCAGGATTCTTTGCAGCCTAAAGTGGGCCCAGCTGATTATAGCCATTGGAAGGAGCCCGAAGCAGAGGGTTGCACGTACCTGCAATGAGATGCCATCTTTGCACACAGGGATAGTGAGTGCCAAGGGGATATGGGCAGGGCACCAATAGTGTCTGCTACTGTAGCCTAGAAAGTGTTTTGTCATTTTTATTGTTGTTGTTTTTGTTACATTGCATAATTATTTAATAATTATATTTGGTTATCTTGAAATGTTTAACTGATATGTATCAAATTCATCTATTGAGCAACAACCGAAAGTAAATAAATAAGTAAACAAGTAACATTTTAAAATGTCACTATTATGATATTTGTGTCACCAAGCACCATATGTGGGTACAAAGAAAACCCTAGAACATTTTCATAAAAGACAACAGTTAGTTCCCTATGAAATACTGTAAAAATTCTCACCAGAACTTTCTGGAATTGGCCTCACTCCTCGTTGTTTCTTGGTCTATTTATTGTGGTTCAAACTGAGATCCCCTTTATGCACCCTCAGAAAATATGTGTGTATACAAATCAATACTTCAGTCACAGACACACAGGACATATTCTATAATTTCAGACAATTCACAGCCATTAAATATCTGCCAAACTTCAGTCCTAGGTAGTGTCTCCAAACATCACGAGCCACAGTCCACTTGAGTGACGCAAGGTCCACAGGGTCAACCATCTGTTTTCTCACTCATCATTAAAGAATGACTTTGTGGTAATAATGTGCTAATATTTAAAAACAATTATGAGGGTGGAGGATTTATGTGTATATCATAAAATATTTAAAAGGACATTTTAAACTGACAATCCAAGAAAATAGACACTATATTCTAAAGCAAAATGCAAAATGTATGGTAAATGATTAGACATCTGGTTCTGAGACACTTAAAGCCTCCACACTCCTTGAAGGTAAAACAGAATCAGGGATCGGAGATCAGAGGAGGAGTTTTTGGGGGTTTTTTGTTTTGTTTTTTATTAATTTTTATTGGAGTATCGTTGCTTTACAATGTTGTGTTAGTTTCTACTGTACAGCAAAGTGAATCAGCCATACGTATACATCTATCTCCTCTTTTTTGGATTTCCTTCCCATTTCAGTCACCACAGAGCGTTGAGTAGAGTTCCCTGTGCTATACAGCAGGTTCTCATTAGTTATCTATTTTATACATAGTAGTGTCTATGCATCAATCCCAATCTCCCAATTCATCCCATCCTCCCTTACCCGCTTGGTGTCCATATGTTTGTTCTCTACATCTGTGTGTCTATTTCTGCTTTGCAAATAAGTTCATCTGTATCATTTTTCTAGATTCCACATACAAGAGATATTATATGATATTTGTTTTTCTCTTTCTGACTTCCTTCACTCTGTATGACAGTCTCTAGGTCCATCCATGTCTCTGCAAAAGGCACAATTTCATTCCTTTTTATAGCTGAGTAATATTCCATTGTATATATGTACCACATCTTCTTTATCCATTCTTCTGTTGATGGAATGGACATTTAGGTTGCTTCCACGTTCTGGCTATTGTAACAGAGGAGGATTTTTGAAGAGAATTTCTTTTCAGAAAGCTTCAGGCATGGGATACTTCCTTCTTTAATATAGTCTAAAGACTTTATTAAAGTCATCTGGAGCTTGATTTCATTCCTTTGCAACTTACTCCTTCGGAGATAACATGGAAGAAGTCCACATTCTGATTTATCTGGAAAATCTAAGAGGGTGGTTAGGTGTTTTAATGTTAGAACAAATAGAGGTTGCTGCAATGAGCATCCTGAACTTTTAGATCTTGTGGAGACAATGAAATAAATATTTCCTACAATCAAATTTAGGCCACATGCAAAGGAGGGCTTGTTTTACATCTTTTTTCAATGAGACCATCTGGGGGAGTCAACAGAGTCCAGTAACATGAAGTTATCTAGAGGTATCACTAGCTGACCAGGCGCTGAGGAAGGAGTTGATGATAAGCAGGAACAGAGGTACATTCAGTCTTGTCAAAGTAATTGCACAGGGAGTGAGGCCTGACATTGGGAGGGACTCCAAATGTCCCACAAAATCACTCCATGAGAATCAGTTTTAAATACCCGCCATGTTTGGCAAGCATCAAAGGTAGATCAGCATCGTTGGATGAGTGAACTTAGAATTCTCCCTTCCCCTTGCCTCCTCTCTGTCCACAGCCTCCAACTCTGGAAGAGCCAACTCAATATCAAGATCTCCTAAGCAAGTACAAAAAAAAAAACAGGCCAATTTTACTTATAAATTTGGTTTCAAAAATGCTGACTACATTACAAAAATAATATCTCATAATCAATTAGAGTAGATTCCAGAAATGCAAGAATGAGTCAACATTTAAAAATCTAGCAATGTGATATTCCTCTTCAAATTTCAAAAAAAAAATTAAAATAATCATCTTACTAGGAGTCGAAATGCTTTTAATGAAAACTATAAAACTGAAAACTATAAACAAAATCTCTTAGAAAACTAGAAATGCTGGATGAGGCTGCTTACAATAAAAGAGGAAGTTTCTTTCCCCCAAAGGGACTCAGATCACAGGTACAAGACAAAAGGGAAATGAATGCTGGACAACACATCTCATAATAATCAACAGAAACCTCTGATTACAGAGACTGTCACCCTCTGAGCTTTTGCTCGTATGGGAAGCTACCTGCTGTCAGACCTAAGAAAACATGAGGAATTAAGGCTGCCTGGAAATCATCTTCATCTTCATCTGAAATGGTGACATTCTCTGCTTTTCCTCTTGATTTCTGGTCCACCCATAACTGTGGCTTCCTTATCGTTTTGATTTGCCAGGAGCCCAGAAGACACTGCACCATCTCACAGCCTCCTTTCATCTTCAACGCCCATGCCAGCAACTCTGCTTCACAGTTCACATCCCCAGGAGAGATCATCTGATCCGTCTTGCTTGTCTTTTTATATCAGTCCAGGGCACAGATTTGTACCTGGCCTTTGGGTCAGATGCCTACTTCTTACCTAGTCAGCTGCTAACAGGAAAGTCACATGGTCTTCACAGCAGGGAATTCAGATGAGGAACTTTTGTGTAACCTGGTACCTAATAAGACCTAGCTCAATGATTACAGAAATCTGAACAAATCACTTAATATCCTTAAGCTTTCCATGCCTACCTCACAAGGTTTTAGTGATCATCATATGAGATAATTTACATTCAAGCTTTTTGAAATCTCTACAGTAAAACAATATATGTGGTATAAATATGCACAAATTTAATTTTTAAATCATTTAGTTTTGTGTACGTAATGATTGACTCTGTAGAACTTGTGGTCAGTCCTCAAAAATGAAGTGCTTGGTACAGATTCCCTCAAATATGCAGGGTAAAGTTTCCCTTAAAAAACAGTCTGAGTTATAGCTTCTTAATTTAAATCAGTTGAGATGAAAATTTCTGTGATTCTTTTCAGCTGCCTAGCCCTGTGCAAAATGTCTTTCCACAAAAGGATTAAAACCTCATCTTGAAAATATTTTCTATGACTCTAATAATCATTGATCAATTATCTTGCACGAAGGCACTAAATAAGGCCTTATCCTCAAGGTCTGACCATTTTGAAGGGCTGAAAAATGGAGTTCAGAATGCTTTAAAATATAAAAGAGAAACTACTGGTTTTTGTGAAATCTCGGCCAAGGGTACAGTCTCCACACAAGATCACCCTCATTTCTGACACCAATTCCATGTTTGGAGGCTTCCCAAAGGGAAGCTCATGTTCAATAATTCTCTGGAAGGACTTACAGAACTCACTGAAAGCTTAAACTCACAGTTATGGTTTATTACACGGAAAGGCTGCAAATTAAAATCATCCAAGGAAGAAGTGCATAGGGCAGAGTCCAGGAAAGGTACCAGCTACAGAGCCTCTGTTGCTCTGTCTTCATAAATCATGGACACAGTACATTCCCAGCATCAATGTGGGCAATATTCATGGAGTATTGCCAACCAGGGAAGCTCATCGAAGTCTTTGGTGTCCAGGGGTTTTTACTGGGATTAAATCACACACTGCCTATGTGGTTGATCTTTAGTTTCCAAAGTATCCCAGACAGCAGGCTGATACCTTTAGTCTCCTGTTCTTTGCAGAGGCAAAACTAATACCATGTAACCCAAAGCTCCATCATAAATCACATCATTAGATTGCCAGTGGTCAAAGCCTTCAGGAAAACAAAGAATCTCCTATCAGGCAGGAAATTTCAAAGACTTAGAGGTTGCCCCAATAGCAGAGGACAAAAACCAGACCTCTCCTTGGGTAAGATTAATTCTTCACAACACAATAATTAAGTGTGATAAGTGGGATTTAACTCAATCAGAACTTTAATAAGATGACCCTCAGGGAGACTAGGGACCAATAGTGAGGCTAGGGAAGAATCACATCAGATTGATATGATGGGTACAGAGGTACAAAAGTGAACCAAGATAATCTAAGAAAGGCAAACAAGCCAGGTCTTTCTGTCTGCAGTCTGTCTTCCCACTAATTTGTTTAGAAAGTTTTATTGAGCTATAATTTACATACCATAAAATTGACCCATTTTAACTGTACAATTCAACCATCTTTATTAAACTTTCAGAGTTGTGAAACCATCACTACAACCCAGTGAGAGAACATTTCCGTCACCCCAGAAAGATTCCCTGTGCCAGTTTGTAATCAATCCTTATTCTTACCCCCAACCCCAGAAATCCCTGACCTGCTTTCTGTCTCTATAGACTTGGCTTTACTGGACATTGCATAAAGTGGAAACATACAGTATGTTGTCTTCGGCGTTGGACTTCTTAGCATAATGTTTTTGGAGATTCGCTTATGTTGTAGCATTAATCGGTGGCTTAGTCTTTTTTATTGCTGAGATTATTGGGATATTATTGCATTCCACTGTATGGATAAACCACATTTTGCTTATTCATTCACCAGCTGGTGGCCCTTTGGATTGTTTTCACTTTTTTTCTTAACTGTGCGGCATATGGGATTTTAGTTCCCCTACCAGGGATCGAACTCGTGTCCTCTGCTTTGAGAGCGCGGAGTCTTAACCACTGGACCGCCAGGGAAGTCCCTGTTTTCATTTCTTGCATTTATGAATAATGTCGCTACTATGAGCAAACCTTTATGTGGATATGTTTATATGTTTGGGTAGAGATCTAGGAATGGACTTGTCAGGTTTCATGATAAATTTAACTTTTTAAGAAACTGTAGAGCTGTTTTCCAAAGTTGTAGCATTTTACAGTCCTACTAACAAAGTATGAGGGCTTCAGTTGTTATATGTCCTTCTCCACATTTGTTATTATCTGCCATTTTTACTATAGCTATTTTAGTGAGTAAGAAGTGACTTCTCATTTATTTTTCAAACAAATTTATTTTTATACTGCACTGGTAAGGTGCTACTATTATTAAGGTGTTATTAAGAAAAATACAAGGAAATAAGCTCAGTAAGAGTTGCTCTGCCCCTGCCTTTACCCTAGAGGAGACATCTTACTATGATTATTCTTTTCCTTTGAAACTTTTATATCTTAGACCTGTAACTTGCAATTATCATTGGAGAATACCAAATGCATTATTACTGCTCTTCAAATGACTGTCACATCTATTTATCTCTCTGGTGGCAGGCACACTGTTATTTCCCTGTAAAATTGCCCATATTTACTAAGAGAAACTATAACAAAAGTGGAGTGGATAAAATATGAACAGGAAATATAGCAAGGGGAGGTAACAGAGAAACATATACTGCATTTAGATAAACGATCACAGATTTTATGATATAATGCAGAACAACGTTGTAAACACTTAATAATTTGATTGGCTGCCTGATCTACCAATTAAACTTAAATTTACAATCGCAGTATCTACCCACTTACAAAAACCACCATGCACAATAAACAGGAAAGTGAGAAGTGAGAAAAACATGGGAAGCAGAAAAAAGGATACAAAAGGAGAAGGTAGAAAAAGAGATAAAGAGGATTATAACGTGTGATTTATAAATGGTGTAAACAAGCACTTAAATATTTAATTTCATACAATTCACAATGTAAAGCACTATCAGGGTGATTAGTTTTGGTAGTGAGGGGAGAGGTATTGCAGAAGTTACCTTTCAGGGAATATAAGGAGCTGCAGGCAGCTATAGCTCAGGAGCTCCTGCACAGTGATTGCATTTGTCCCCCTACACGATGATGTCACCTTAATGATGTTGAGTCTGGAGCAAGAACCAGGAGAGCCAATTCTTTGTAACAACACCTTAATTCAACGATGTATCCCCCAGGGTATATTTGGCAGTGTCTGGAGCTACTTTTAGTTGTTACAGCACCCTGCAATTCACAGGGAACCTCCCCACGGCAAAGAATTATCTGGTCCACGTCAGCAGTTCCGAGGCTGAGAAACACTGCCTTTAGTGGAAGCATACAGATAATTATTATAAACTCTACCTGAGTAGTCATTTATAGCCCCCAATTAAAGCTCTGCAGAGCACAAAGAATTGACCTTTTACTGAAATTGCTGGCAGTCTCACCAGCAACTGCATATACTTTTTGGATCCCTTGGCCAATGTGTTTTTTTTCTGCATGGTCACATTCCTCTTGGTAACATTTTTGTAGCCTGGTGCATTAAATCGTGAACATAATCTAATCTTAACAATGGACGGGAAGATGTGAGTGTTAGTGCATGTGTGGGAGGTCTCTTCCTGCCAATCTGTGGCACACCTGAAACACTAAAACTACCTGAAAAAATTAAAATCCATAGGTGGCCTGAGAGAAATTTTAGATAAGTGCCTTTCCTTCTTGCCTTTCTGCAAAACTGCTTTAAAAAGAGTAAACTGCTGGGCCTCCCTGGTGGCGCAGTGGTTGAGGGTCCGCCTGCCGATGCAGGGGACATGGGTTCGTGCCCCGGTCCAGGAAGATCCCACAAGTCGCAGAGCGGCTGGGCCCGTGGGCCATTGCCGCTGGGCCTGCGCATCTGGAGCCTGTGCTCTGCAGTGGGAGAGGCCACAGCAGTGAGAGGCCCGTGTACTGAAAAAAAAAAAGTAAACTGCTTTTGAGTTTCATCTCTTATGTCTCCTGTGTAACTTATTTAAAGCTTAAAAAAATGCAATAACATGTCTTTAAAGGCAGGCTGCAGGAAAGAAGAGGAAAAATAAAAGATGCCAAAAACATAAACTGGGAAAACGATTTCTACAAAAGTCTCTAAACAGACTCGAAAAATTCCTGTACTCGAAATGATTCTATTCCTAGTATTTCATAACCAAATTTCATGATCACTTCCCTAAATCCTTTTATTTTTTTTTTTTTTTCGGTACGCGGGCCTCTCACTGTTGTGGCCTCTCCCGTTGCGGAGCACAGGCTCTGGACGCGCAGGCTCAGCGGCCATTGCTCACAGGCCCAGCCACTCCGCGGCACGTGGGATTTTGCAGGACCGGGGCGCGAACCCGTGTCCCCTGAATCGGCAGGCGGGCTCTCGACTACTGCACCACCAGGGAAGCCCCTTTTATATTTTTTGTTTATCCCATTTTGCAAGTCAGAGAAAAGGCCCTCTTTCCATTATGCAAATGAACTGTTATGACTTGTAGACTCACAGTCTGTCCGTCAAGCTTCATGTAGGAATGAATGTGTTAGACATATTCTATCACAGTAGCTTTATTTTTTATAATTTCCAAGTTGCTCACTGGAAACCTCTGGGAAATGGTGTGGAATATACCTCAGATGTGTCCCTTCCTCGAGAAACAAGGATAGGGAAGCTGGGAATTTATCCTCTGGGTCCTGTCAATCATTGGCTGAGGACTGTCCTGGGAGCATCATCTCCCCAACTCTTTCAGCCTTCCCCACAGGCAGGTTAGGGTGCTTGCAGCAGGACTTCATCTGCAGGTACCGGGAAGTGAGCTCTTAGGAGATCAGGACAGGGCATAAAGGCCCCCTGCTAAATAGCCCACGTGTAAGAGAAAATGTGGAGAGAGGTTAAAGGCACTCACTATTTTCTTTTTCAATTTGTTTGTAGTGAGCCGGTTATACATTTTTTCCTAAACAAAAAGTAAATATTACTTTACTTTTAGTAAAGTTAAAAAACGTATCCACGGGGCTTCCCTGGTGGCGCAGTGGTTGAGAGTCCACCTGCCGATGCAGGGGACGCGGGTTCGTACCCCAGTCCGGGAAGATCCCACATGCCGCGGAGCGGCTGGGCCCGTGAGCCATGGCCGCTGAGCCTGCACGTCCGGAGTCTGTGCTCCGCAACGGGAGAGGCCACAGCAGTGAGAGGCCTGCGTACCGCAAAAAAACAAAAAACAAACAAACAAAAAAACGTATCCACTAAATTTAAAAAAAAGCAATAATGTAACTCCCCCAAATCAAGAGACATGAATGTGGGAAGATGGGAGGTGGTAAAATTGCACTTTCCTCATCTTGCTTACCGTGGAGAAAACAGAGTAAGAAGATTTACCATGAAATATAAATTGATATTTATGATTTACATTTGAACAGTTTCTTTAAAGAAAAGTGGTTGGATGGATGGCAGTCAGAGGTTTTATGTTTCCTACCATTGCTTCCAGCCGTGCTACACTGAATCCTTCTTTCTTGTCCCTGAACTACATCTTGGGAGGATTCTGCAACTTTCTGATCACTTTGAGTTATTAAAGTCTAGTCTAATTTAAAGCACCAATCCTAAACTCAATTTAAACCTTAGCTCTTTCTTTCCTATTCCATGTCCATTTTCGAGAATATATTTGAGTTGCACCCTTAGTTACCTGGAGTAACGGAGGAAAATGGAATCTTCTCAGACTTCCTTCTCTCCCTTTTTTCTGTTTAAATCTTCTTAGAGGAAGACTTGCAAAAGGAGAGAGAGTAGCGAGGCTCATCTAAGATACTTACCTGAACGGTGATAGTGGCCACTAGACTTGGTCGTGCTCTGGTTTGAGCTGACTGTCCTTGCTGCTGCTGACCTCATGGTGGTGACAGTCCACATAGGGTGGTGTGAGAGTTTTTCTTAGAGTAGTGTTCACCTAATATTTACCCAGTTTTCTCTGTCGTAGATACCACATTCAGAGACAGCAGTATGTCTCCTGTTAGCTATGACAGTGGTTCATGCCTAGAACCACTTCTCTGGAAGGGACAAAACCTTATGAGGCTTATCAGTCACCTGGGATCATACTGCCTCATCAAATCTCTATGTCCTGCTTATGGAGCCACAGGAACTCCATACATCCTGTTTTGCACCCCTCCCAAGATCACAGAGAACTGAGATGGTTTGGGGAACTGGTTGCCCTCGTCTTCTTTCCATAGCTCACCATGATCCCATCTCACACTATTATCACAGGCTACTCTGAGAAGCCTCCCATATTAAAAAGTCACAAGGCCGTAAATGGGAATAGTCTCTATGTTTACATATATCCCTAAACTCTGGGGGGAAGATTGACAATCTCATCCAAGAACTCACGTGCTCCCTGGTACTCCAAGGGAAGGACCAGGGTGGCCATGTAGAGCAGGCAAAGTAACAACTATTCAGCTTTGGATTGAGTTGCAGGGGTTCATTTACTGTCAGCGTCTTCTACCTATTACCGATTCCCTTGGAGCTCCTCTCACTTCCTTGGAACAGAGAAAGTCTCTCACTGTGAACACTACTTCTCAGTGTCTCTAATGATGACCGACTTAGACCCATCCTCCTCTCTTGTCCTCTATATGGTCTAAGGGGAGGGGCATAGACTATAGTTGGACCATTTCTGCAGCCTCTTGTGAAGTGCAAGAGAAGGACTTGCCCTCAGTGGTTCTATCTTTGGAATCCGGAGCAGGGCTTCTCAGACATCATTGTGCATATATATCCCTGGAGGGTGTTGTTAAAATACATATCCTGATCCATTAAACCTGTGATGAGGCCTGAGAATCTGCATTTCTAATGAGCTCCCAGGTGATCCTGAGGCTGCTGATTCACAGACCATGCTTCACACAGCAGGGATAGAGTGCCTCACAACTCGTTGACCAGAGCTGTGTGTGCTCTAGTAACTAATTCCAAGGAAAGATGGGAGAGGGAGGCACACAGACAAGGCAGGAAAGGACACTTATCTATTTTGTATGAATTAAAAATGTTTTGTTTTTACTTTCACTAAAAATTTAAAAAGAACACAGAGGGTTAAGCAACACCGAAACCTAAAAATACATTTAAAAGATTGCTGTACTTATCAGGACTTTGACTAATTTTTTCTCTTCACTGGCTCACGGGCCCAGCCGCTCCGCAGCATGTGGGATCTTCCCGGACCGGGGCACGCCCCCGTGTCCCCTGCATCGGCAGGCGGACTCTCAACCACTGCACCACCAGGGAAGCCCCTTCTCTTCACTTTTATATGGAGTCTTCAATTCTGTTTTTTCAAATACAAGTCAAGGGACATACACAGCAGTTCATCCTGCTGCTAAAAGGAAGCGGTTTAGGCCTTTCTCACTTAAGGTGGCTATCTTTGTTTACCAAATATCTGTAAACCAAGAGGAAATTTAAAATACATTAAGTTGGACTCGGGGGGTAGTACTCTATGACAACATCAAACTGCTTTTGGATTCCTATTTGTTAAAGACAGAAAAAGTACAACCAGTCCACTTGCCTTTAGAACATAACATAAAAGCATGAAAATTCCCATAGTCCTTCCGCTAAATAAAAACGTATTAAATTAGAAAAACTTCTCTAAAGGGTTATTTAACCTAATAAAATACAACTGATGCCCCAGTTCTCTGAGTGTTTTGATCTGTGTTCCTGATGCATCACAGGGCTCGTGCTTCTACCCATAGTAACCTGTCAGGAGTTTCTTTCCTGTCTCGTTTCTAATGTGCGACTCCCCTAACGCAAGGTCTTTATTTGTTCTTCACGCTTTTCTTTCCCTTCCTCCAGGGTCACTGTCTTAGATGTGCTGCCGAGGTTAAATATGGATTCATGCTCACAGACTTTAGCCCTATTTCTTTCCAATTTCCGATTCGGGTAGGCCCTGGGTTCCCTGTACACTCAGCGCCATCTCTGGTCATGATCCGGAAGTGCAGGCCAGAAAAATTCCAATGTCATTCTTAAGTCCAGCAGTGCTCTCTCTAACGCGTTCTGGGCTGTATTTTTATCCCTGTATCTGCTAAAGAATCTGGCAATGGCTTACTGCCACACAGTCTAATCTTAGAGTAGCCAGTGCCAAAATAATGAACTTACGACCTCAGAAAGTGGAAAGTTTTAACTGAGAACCAGTTAAGTGAATTTGAGGTTAGGTTGCCTACAGAGCAAGGTGAAGGCTTGAAATGTTTTTTTTTCCCCAGAAAATATCCTCAATTATTAGGATATATTAAGTATACTCATTTTTCAGGGCTTCAGTAAGTATGTAATTATATAGATAATTGCATCAAGTTTTTCTTTTGTGTGTTTCAGACATACTTCCTGTATTCATGCATTTTTATTTTATCTGAAATCATGTTCAGTCTTTCTTGACTTTATTCTGCCCATCTTTCTATTTTTCTCCTTTCTCTACAGTATTTTTTCTTTCCCTCCTCTTGGGCCAAAATTTTTGTGGGTAAACCATGACTAAACATTTAAAAGATAGGTACTTCATTTGTACTTCATTTCATTAGTTAGATTGATTTTCTGTCTGATTATAACTTACTTATCTTGAGATCCATATTTCCGACTGCACAGGATAGATGGACTCCCAAGCTAATATGTTATTCAATATAATGAATATCTGTATTTTACCATTTAAAAACTATTAATCTTTTTTTTTTTTGCCGTGCCGATCTTTTTTCCCCAACCCAAGATTGAACCTGGGCCCTCAGCTGTCAAAGCACGGAGTCCTAACCACTGGACCACCATGGAATTTCCCCAAAATATTAAATTTTAATATGTCTTTTATGAGGCATGAGGTCTTTTATGGCCTCATGTTAAGAAGTATGTCTTCTGAAAACTTTTACCCTCATTTCAGGTAGCAAAGGCAGATATTTTGGGGCTAGGGAAGATTGTAGAATCCCTCAACCCATAGTATAAAGCAGTTTATCTTTTTACATTGTTATCTTGACTGCAAAAAACGTCAGTTGGCTATAGCAATAAGATCTATACTAGCATAACTTGAATTGGTATACAGACATTCCAAATAGTTATTAAGTAATTTCTAAATTAAAATAGTAAAATATCTGCACCATCACTTTTGAAAATTTTAGGGATTTAATTTTTTTACACTTTACTAATTTGCAGTATTTTCCAGAGACCTTTTTTTTTTAAATCAAGAGAAAAGCTGATTATCCAGATTATCTATCTGGAACGTGGTCTGTCATTGTCTGTTGAAGAATTTGGCGACTACTTCCATGATATAACTGTAGATTATACTTTATCAGTCAAGATTCTGACACCTAGATGTATATTTGAAATCTGACCAAGAACAATCTTATTCTTATGTTAAGCAATGGCATAAAATTTAAGTCAAAATATGCTTATCCTTATAAAAATGTATTAAGAACAAAAATAGGTTGTTGATATGTTTTCATAGCATAAAAATATAAACCTATTTCTCTGCACCAGATTAACTATCCAGGAAATAAGGCATTTGCAAGAGCATGCCCTCTACTTCAAAGGTCAATGGATGAAACTAGAAATTAGCAGAATTCCTGATTTACAAATTTAGTTTTTGCTATTTAATTTAAAAAATAAAAACAAAAAAACTCGGAACTTCAAGACAGATCTGCATCTTCATAGCTCCATGCTTAGAATTTGGCAGAAGGTAAATGACTGACACCTGTCTAAATGGTCATGTTAAAGACCTCCACCAGTGAACCATAAATCCCAAGAGAATCCTGATGAAATCAAGAAGAGGGAAGGGGAGGGCTAGCTAGCCCCACCAGATACTAACATAATCCAATCTATAAAGCCTCTGTTTTTAAACACTGTGGGATTTGCACATGGTTCATACAGAACCATGAAAAAAATAAGTATTCTGAAATACATACACAAATAGTATATGATAAAAGAACTCTTTTAAATTTGTGGATGTTGCTTTTTTTAATATGTGATGTTGGGATAACTGGATAGTGTATACAGTAAAATTTTCCATTACTCAAACCATACAATAGGATAAGCTTCAAATGGATCAGAGATTTAAACAAAAAGTGAAATCATACAAGTACTAGAAGAAAATTGGATGAATTACTCTATAATTGGCAAAGAAAATAACTTAACCATCTAAGATTCAAAATCCAGAGGCAAAGAAAAAAAGAAAAATACAAAATTTTGATCAGATTTAAATTTTTTTTAATTGTTAAAAACACTACAAGCAAAGCAATAAGTTACTAATCTGCAACTTAAACCACAGAGAAATAATTAATATCTCTAATATATTAAGTGCTTCTACAATAGAAAATGGACAACGGCCCTATGAACATGGGCTATAGAAATTAATAGTCAATTCACAGAAATAAGAAATTCAAATGGCTTTAACCATGTGAATAGGTTTTCAACCTTGCTCACAATAAGAAAATATGAAAATTAAAGTATACCATGCACATATGGTCACCTTATTTTTGATAACAGACGCAAGAATATACAATGGAGAAAAGACAGCCTCTTCAATAAGTGGTGCTGGGAAAACTGGACAGCTACATGTAAAAGAATGAAATTAGAACACTCCCTAACACCATACACAAAAATAAACTCAAAATGGATTAAAGATCTAAAGGTAAGTCCAGACACTATAAAACTCTTAGAGGAAAACATAGGCAGAACACTCTATGACATCAATTGTAGCAAGATCCTTTTTGACCCACCTCCTAGAGTGATGGAAATAAAAACAAAAATAAACAAATGGGACCTAATGAAACTTCAAAGCTTTCACATAGCAAAGGAAACCATAAAGAAGATGAAAAGACAGCCCTCAGAATGGGAGAAAATATTTGCAAATGAAGCAACTGACAAAGGGTTAATCTCCAAAATATACAAGCAGCTCATGCAGCTCAATAACAAAAAAACAAACAGCTCAATCCAAAAATGGGCAGAAGACCCAAATAGACATTTCTCCAAAGAAGATGTACAGATTGCCACCAAACACATGAAAGGATGCTCAACATCACTAATCAATAGAAAAATGCAAACCAAAACCACGAGGTATCACCTCACACCGGTCAGAATGGCCATCATCAAAAAATCTATAAACAATAAATGCTGGAGATGGTGTGGAGAAAAGGGAACCCTCTTGCACTGTTGGTGGGAATGTAAATTGATACAGCCACTATGGAGAACAGTAGGGAGGTTCCTCAAAAAACTAAAAATAGAACTACCATGCAACCCAGCAATCCCACTAGTGGGCATATACCCTGAAAAAACCATAATTCAGAAAGAGACATGTACCACAATGTTCGTTGAAGCACTATTTACAATAGTCAGGACATGGAAGCAACCCAAGTGTCCACTGACAGATGAATGGATAAAGAAGATATGGCACATATATACAATGGAATATTACTCAGCCATAAAAAGGAACAAAATTGAGTTATTTGTAGTGAGGTGGGTAGAACTAGAGACTGTCATATGGAGTGAAGTAAGTCAGAAAGAGAAAAACAAATACCGTATGCTGACACATATATATGGAAGCTCAGAAAAAAAAAAAAAGGTTTTGAAGAACCTAGGGGCAGGACAGGAATAAAGATGCAGACATAGAGAATGGACTTGAGGACACGGGGAAGGGGAATGGTAAGCTGGGATGAAGTGAGAGAGTGGCATGGACATATATACACTACCAAACGTAAAATAGATAGCTAGTGGGAAGCAGCCACATAGCACAGGGAGATCAGCTCAGTGCTTTGTGACCACCTAGAGGGGTGGGATAGGGAGGGTGGGAGGGAGATGCAAGAGGGAGAGGATATGGGGATATATGTATACTTATAGCTGATTCACTTTGTTATACAGCAGAAACTAACATGTTATAAAGCAGAAACTAACACACCATTGTAAAGCAATTATACTCCAATAAAGATGTTAAAAAAAAATGACACCAAGAGAGCATTTTTCATTTATTCCTTTGGTACATATTCTGTTAGCAAAACTGCAGAAAAAGAGGCACTTTCATTTCTCTTTAGAGAGAATGCAACATGGAGCAATCTCTTTGGAAAATAATGGGAAATATCTGGCAAAATTACATAGAAATTATCTTTTGACCCAGCAATATCTCACTTGCTCACTTGTTTGAATCTCACTGGTCACAGATATACTGGGAAAAAAGGGTCTCCGGTAGTAGACGATGTATTGCAGAAATATCTGTTAGAGCAATCTAAATGTACATCACTGGGCATCTGATTGAATTGCATGCTACATGCACTCAATGGATTACCATGTAGCTATAAAAATGAATGTGAAATATCATATATTACTAGGCATAGATCTCAGGGAAATATTTTTCATTGAAAAAAAGCAAGGTGATCAAAAGTTGGTAGAGAATGCTACAATTTATCTTACAAAAAATTTAAAAACCTGATGTAATTATATGTGCATGTGTATGCTTAACACTAAAAAATGAAAGAAAATCAACATTTATACTGGTGGACACTAGATATCTTTAAATATACCTTGCTTTGATTATTAGATTGTGAACATTTTTAGAATTAAAAAAATCACATTCTCAAAATATCTTAAGAAAACTTAAGAAAATGAAACAAGTGAACCTAATTAAATGTCTAGCTGGTGATGATATATTCACACAGAAAGAAACTGAACTAAGCGGCTTTAAAATACATTAGAGATTTACAGTCAACATATGTAACCTAAGGACAAAAAACACAAACAAAAAGAACTGACAAAATTAATTGAGCTATTCTGAGAAATCATATTGTTGGTAGTAGGGCGTATATTGTAATTCTGACAACATTGTATCTATGTTATGAGGTAAATTAAATAAATATATTCCTTATATTTTATTCAAAGAAATAAAATAGCTCATTCAGCAGCTCTGGGCAGGAACTTAATGAAGTGGAGCCTAAAACATTTTGTTATACCAGAGAAAAGACTTGAAAATTCCTTAAGAGAAAGAAGAGAAAAGACTTGTATGGTCCTCAAAAGAACTCATGACCCAACTTAAGGAGACTCTCACTGACCAATTTGAACATCAATAAGAAAAATAATTAAAGTGGATTGAAAAGATGAAGTATGTGTCAATCAGTTCATAAAGATTCCAAATAAAAATGTTTAAATGTTGGTCAATTACTGTTTTGAAAACTGGTAAATAATTAAAACTTGTAATAAAGGTACTTAAGCTCTATCTCAGTGATAGCCAAAGGGTATTAATAGATGAGGAGATGTTTCTATTTATCAAAGTAATCTATCAAACGAGGAATTGATAAAGTTGTGATACCACCATCTGGAAGCCCCTAATGAATTAATGAATCAAGAGTGTAAACAACTCCTTACATCATAAAAAAAAAAGAGGTAACCAGACAGTAACTGCTCTGGTGCAAGAGCTACCTTTAAAGTAGCCTTGTCAAAAAATTTGAACCTGAATACTATTAAGTCTCGAGATCCAACTATCAATACAGACAGAAGAGATTTCAGAACATTGGAGAACATTGACACAATCTGCAAAATCCTGATAGTTGGAAACTTCCCTGGATAAATAACCTAATTTCTTCCACAAATAAGTTGTAAGGGGAAAAAGGTTGGAGGGAGAACCTGTAGATAAGAGACCATTTGCACTGTTTGCACCTGATTTCAAGCCAGGTCCAAATAGCAAACCATAGAACATATGAAAATTAGAAAATTTCTGGGCTTCCCTGATGGCGCAGTGGTTGAGAGTCTGCCTGCCGATGCAGGGGACACGAGTGCCTGCCCCGGTCCGGGAAGATCCCACATGCCGCGGAGCGGCTGGGCCCGTGAGCCACGGCCGCTGAGCCTGCGCGTCCGGAGCCTGTGCTCCACAACGGGAGAGGCCACACAGTGAGAGGCCCAAGTACCGCAAAAAAAAAAAAGAAAATTTCTAAGAATGATAACACATGTGCAATACTTGGAAATCGAACACTTACTGGATATTTTGTGGTATTAAGGAATTGTTAGTAATTATTCTAGATAATGATAGAGTGATTTGGCTAAAAACAGTTATCATTAAGAGGCATTGACAGAAGAAATAATATGACTAATGGAATTGCTTCAAGATAATGAAGGAGGGATGAAGAAGTACGTGTGAAAAATATTGACCATGAATTAATAGTTGAAGATGAGGAATTGTTACATGGCATTTCATTATACTCTTCTGTCTACTTTTATATATGTTCACAATTTTCCACTAAAAAAAAAAGCAATATGATGCTCTTGAAGCACAAATGAAACTTAATTAGAGGTTAAGAAAAGGATTCTTAGTGAGAATAATAAATTGTAGAGGTGTAAGCAAGTCCAATTCAAGAAACAGACATCATATGTACAGTTGCTGCTTTGAGTTTAAACAGCAGAGGGAATATAAGGTTGGGATGGTAGGCAGAGGTCAGGTCTTGGAGGATTTTCTGTCTTATGGAAAAAGCTGTATTTTATTGTCAGGGGCATAGGGAACCATGAAAAGTTTTTGAGCAGGATACAGCATCACTGGAACTGGATTTAGAAACCGCAGGTAGCACCTGCAAGGAGGACTGATTGAAGTGAGAATAGACAGTAGCAGAGTAGGCTGTTAGAGTAATTCAGGAAAAAACATTTTTTAATGGAGATAAAATTGACAGGGACTTAGTTGTTGGATGTAATAGATCAGAAATAAAGAAAAAGTCTAGGATGACTCCTAGATATTTGGTTTTGTGACCTGTATGATGGGAATATAATTAAATTAAAATAAAATATAACTGGACTTCCCTGGTGGTGCAGTGATTAAGAACCCGCCTGGCGGGGGGATGGGGGGGATGAACTGGGAGATTAGGATTGACGTATATACACTAACATGTATAAAATGATTAACTAATAAGAACCTGCTGTTTAAAAAAATAAATAAAATAAAATTCAAAATAAATAAATTAATTAATAATAAAATAAAATGCTGAAAAATAGAAGAAACACCTACCATACTAGAATTATATAAACAGTGAAAATATCCTTAATATGAAAGCAAAATATAGACATTTTCAGAAAAAAAAAGGAATCCAACTGCCAATGCAGTGACACGGGTTCGATCCCTTGTCCGGGAAGATCCCACATGCCACGGAGCAACTAAGCCTGTTCACCACAACTACTGAGCCCGCGAGCCACAACTACTGAAGCCCGTGAGCCTAGAGCCCGTGCTCCGCATCAAGAGAAGCCACTGCAATGAGAAGCCCGCACACCGCAACGAAGAGCAGTCCCCGCTCACCGCAACTAGAGAAAGTCCCTGTGCAGCAATGAAGACCCAATGCATCCAAAAATACATACATACATAAATTTATTAAAAATAAAATATAATTACTTTTTCAGGGTTCTGGAGACTCCTAATGTATCTTGAGCTAATGATATGCCTGGGTACTACAAAACAAGAGCTGCAAATCACAACTAAGAGATGATTCTGACACGTGTCCACTGAATATGAAAACTTACAGTCACATAACATGGTTCTTTGAATCACGCAAATGATTCTCTACATGATGGTAAATAGACATTTAAATGTCTGAGCCACCATGTTGCAATCCTCACAGTGCAGATAAGAATATTTGCTTCCCAATCATTTAGTAAGACATGCAAAAAAAGTTTAAGTTCTTCTGTATTTAAAAAAAATTCTATTTCACCCACTTACTACAATTTTCTGAGTTGCTGTCTATAAAAGATAGGGTTTTTAATAGCTCTTTTCTGTTCTTTTGAGGATGGTATGGAAGTATATTTTAAATATTAAAATTATGATTCTGGAAGTTATGAGATAGGTGAAACAGTAAAGCAGCATGAGTTCCTGAAAGAGTCTATAGCAATGTGATTGGTTCCACCACTGGGTCTCTAACTTGAATGGCTCCAGAAGTAAAAGAAGTGGAAGTCCAGAGGACATATCTTGAAGTTACATTCAGATATAAAGTGTAATGCTTATATCTGAACAGATGTTTATGTGTAGTGGTGTTAGGAACTGATGGTAAATGAAAGAAGCTAAAACCCAGCTAACATTTGATTCTGCTGTTGATCACCAGGGAAGGTCTTCAAGTTCAAAGAACCTGTTCACCTCAATTCATTAAATCCAAGGAGGCAGAGAATTGGCACTCTCGTTAAGTAGTTTCCAACCAAGGTGTCATAGCTTGTGAACAACCACAGTGCACGTGACAACAAGCGTATGAGATGTGAAAGTTACATTGCCACAGAGTGAGCTGCATCCACTTCTTGGGGGTCAATGCTGTTCAAAGTTGTGGATTAATCTGGATCTTTAAAGTTAGTTTAATGAACTAACTGATATTCAATTTTACTTAGAGGTATATGTAATATAAACCCTGCAGTAAGGTCCACTTTCTCTCCATTGGTATCTATTACATGGAGGAGAATTTTTGCAGACAGCAAAAAATATTTGACACCTCTCTGGTTCTCTTTTATAGACAATATTCTCGATTAAAAGAATATTCTTTTAATTCTTTAATTAAAAGGCGAAAATATTCTTGATTAAATGACACAGTGCAAATCAAAGACATTTACTTCCAGGACTCATGGCCAGGTACCTAAAATGACTCATGCTCCCAGTTATTTTGCCCTTAATTGAGATGTTTTAAAAGTTATAAACCTATCTTAATGGGAAGTCCTCAAAACTTCCTTTTTCTTACAGTTTATTATGTATAAAGTATCTTTCTCCCATTCTTTTTGAGGTGTTGACTTTAACAAGTGATTAATCCTAATGGGATTCTTTGCTTTGTAATTACATTTGATGAGATTTTGGTATAAGAACCCTTGAACATACAGTCCAATGTCTAGGCAGGGAGGAAATATATTTCCTTTGGAAAAGAAAAAAATACAGCAAAAAGTGTTAGCTATGCATTAAACATGTTCCCCACTCCCCTCTTGAGTATTAATTTCCTTTAGAATAAGGATTTGACCCACTCCAGATGTAACTTGTGATCCAGCAAATTTGATAGTACAGCTTTAAAAGTCCTTTAATTACTGTTAATTTCAGTACCTTTTATATCATGATTGAAAGTTACACAAAAATATTCTCTGCTTCCTGAAAACTATTTGCTATGGAGGCACACACACACACACACACACACACCGCTTATAAAAAGTGATATGAAATTATGATAAATATATTTGGTTTTTCATTTTATAGAAATAAAAGTTTATTTTAAAAAGTGATATGAACAATTGAAGTACTTACCCAGAAAACTATTCTATTCACTAAAATAAGAGCGATACAATTACAACATTTTTGAACATTAAGAAAAACGCTAAGTCATTGTCTGAATTTCCTCCTTTTACAGAGGGGTGTTTGAAATATTTTACACTGATAAGATTCTAAGAATTGTTGAGAACAAAAAATGCACATTAAAGTATGGTTGAATACTATCTTCCAGACTTAGCAAAAGATGTTCAAGTAGTACTGGCCATTTGATAAGTGGCATTTTGTCTTGCAATCAGGATAATAGTATCTATTACAATATATCAAGTAATATTCTGGGTTCTATGATAGAAGGGAAATAAAGTTCGATTTCTGTAACTTTCTATTCTTTTGACATATTTACGTATGAATTTTCCACTCTCCATTTCAAACCTTTACAAGTATAAGTGCTATATATACTAAAGATTTCTTCATGGCTCATTTTGCTCTTGTCTAAGGGCTTAAGCTCTGCATGTCTGCTACGTACAAAGCAGCTGTTGCTAGGATGTATGTTTCCATAGCAATAGACGAACTCTTCAGATGCATCTAGAATTCCTCCTCTTCTTTGCTATCCCTGTCTCCCATGTCATATGTAAATCAGTGTATCAATGTCCAGATCTCTGACTGGAACAGAATCACTTGAAGTGATAATATCCTACATTTAATACCCATGTAATGTGGAGTACAGTGCAACACAATATTGACTTTTTCCCCCTTTATGTTCTGCATTCTTTTCCGAAGCTGTTTAGTCTGCAGAAATTCCTATGACTTGGAGATTAACACTGTGTCAAATTAATAAAGATCAGAAACATATTCTGCTAATGCACTTTTCAGAAACAGCAATTAATAGGAGAAAACAACTAGGTGCAAATTGACTCCTTTCTTCTTTAAAGAAAAAAATTTAATGTGGAACCAAGAATGTGTTACAAAAGTAACGGGCATTATCCCCCACAAGGATTTGCGCCAGTTTGTTTTAGACTCAATCTCAATTTGCACACATCAGTTGAGGTTAACCCTTCAAAGCGTTTCCAAAGTTCTCAAGTCCTAGGCATGAAGTGTCACCATAGTTTCTCCAGCTGTCATGTGATAACTCCTGCTGGATCTAAAATTGTCACTACAGGTCTTACTTTCTGATGCCATTGTTCAGGAGCTTCAAAAATCTGCAGGTTCAATAACTTCACTCAACTAACTGACAAGTTCCTGAAGAAATAGAGAAGCAGTAGAGTTATCACTAGAGACCTTTCATTAGGCTATACAAGTCCTATCAAGTGCTAAACAGACTGAGAACTTTGCAATATCTGGGAGAAATAGAATAAGTAAAGATAGTAGAGATAGATATCCCTACAAATAATATTTGGGTGAACTCTTGGGAACAAACCCTTGTTTTGGGAACACAGACTTGACACTGGGTTCTTTACATAACTTCATACTTTCAGAGAGTGAAAAACATCACTTTCTGTTTCATGTTTCTGTTCAGACATAGGCTCTCTCTTCTGGGCAAGAAGCATTCCTGCTTCTCTACCCATCTATCTTCCCTAGAGGGAAACACAATATTCAACCAAACAATGCATGCTTGTGCCCCATTTGTCTATGATGAGAGGACATATATTGATTATGTCAAATTCATTGGCAATTATTTATTTCATTATATTTTCCAATGAAAATACACTGACTTTTGTAATAAGACAAATGTCTCTGACATCACTATTACCTAAAGGGAAAAGAAATAGTAACTGTGAAAATTATCTTCCAAATATAAGTTATCTTTTATAAATCCATTTAGAGATACAAAATGATATTGTATCCCCTCTATATAAATATCTTAGGAAAGAAATTGGAAATTTGAAGCAATTTGTTATGTGATATAATGTCTTCAATGTTACTTTCATAAAAGAAAGTAAAAAACATGTTGTATTTTTTTTAAAAAACCTACTGGTTAATTTGTAATTGCTATTCAATAATTTCCCCAAATTGGTATTAGACACATTAGAAATTGCATCCTCTTCCAATTGTGGGTTTGACTTTTTTAAAATTTGAAGTGTAGTTGCTGTGCAGTATTATATAAGTTACAGGTATACAATATTGTGGTTCACAATTTTAAAGGTTATACTACATTTATAGTTATTATAAAATATTGGCTATATTCCCCATGTTTGACTTTTTAAGATGGTTATGGAGGAGAATTAGGAAGTGTCTCCTCAGAATGACAATGAGCTGAAACTTCATTTTTTTCTTTTTTCACACACACACACACACACTGTATTTTATTTTTACAAGAGATAAATCAACTGACACCAAGCATTGTAACTGGATGACCACAACAAAAGCAACAACGATTGCAATTACCAAACACGAAACACACTCATACTACGTCATAATATTGACATTCAGTCCAGGAATCCTCCACTGTAACAGCTCCTTTACTTTGCAGCGAAAATTGATTTGTATACTTTTTGCCTCTGAGTCCTTGTGGGATTTTTTTTTATTCAAACAGAAAGTTACAAAAATTATAATCATCCTCATCAGTTCACTCATTTCTCTTTTATCCTCATTATGAGAAAATAACAGAAGATAATTTTCAACACTGCTTATATTCCTCACTAAGAAGTCGATTAGGGAAAAAAGGACCTATCTCAAATAAACATCCATTTCAATAAATGTTCCTGATAATTTTCCTTGTATTAACCTTTATATTAAATATAGAAACAGTGACTTAGAAATCCTGATTTCAAATTATTTTCCCAAACTTAAGGTTTCATTTATTCATGTTCAATCATTCATTAAACAAAAACGTAGACCTACCACTCTTTGGACTTGGGCTAAGTACTTAGGTCACAAAGTGGTCACATATAGTTTCTGCCTTCGTGGAGTTTTGTTTAGTTTTTCTGCAGTAGTAATTATTAGTATGCTACATATATCAAATAATTAATGACTATAATTATAAGCTTTTAAAAACTTTTTATTATAAGATGTTATATGTATAATGAAAAGGAAAAACGTGAAAGAGTTATATAGGTGATTTAGAATTTGTTACACAAAGCTTTAAAAAGACCTTCTTATTTCTTGGAAATTGCTCTAAAGAAATCATAAGAGTTTATGCAAAGATGTATGTACAACAATAGGGATTGGTTAAAATGATGATGAAATATCCATACAATGGATGTAATTCAGCCTTAATGTCATAATGTAGAAGTGTGTTTAGCAACTTATAAATATATTTACAAAATATGTTAAGCGAGTAAAAGGTGAGTATACCACAATCCACTTATTAAAATACACCAAAATGATAACAATAGCTATCTCTAGGGTTGCTATTACAGGTGACTTTTTTTTCATTTTGTTTATTTTCTAATTTTGTATAATGAACACATACAACATTTTCAAGTTATTTAAAAATAAATGCCTTACCCCAAAACCAGATATTTTGAAAATAAGTGTAAGAAGTAAAGACATCACAGTGCTTCTACTGCTAAATTACCAAAAAAATTGCATCTCAACCTGATGAGAAACATACCAAAGATTTCCATGCTTTCAAATCCACAAAACTTTACCTGAATCCTAAGTAAAGTAAATATAATAAGGACATTAATATGAACAAACCATCAAAACAAGCTACATATGATCCTGCAATCTCACTTCTGAGCATATACCCAGAGAAAACCATAATTCGAAAAGATGCATGCACCACAATGTTCATTGCAGCACTATTTACAATACCCAGGGCATGGAAGCATCCTAAATGTCCATCAACAGATGAATGGATAAAGAAGATGTGGTATATATATATATATATATATACAACACACACACACATATATATATATATACACGTATATACACACACACATATATATACATATATATATAATGGAATATTACTCAGCCATAAAAAATGAAATAATACCATTTTCAGCAATATGGATGGACCTAGTGATTATCATAAGTGAAATAATCAAAGACAAATATCATATGATACCACTTACATGTGGAATCTAAAAACATGGTACAAATGAACTTATTTACAAAACAGAAACAGACTCACAGACATAGAAAGCAAATTTACAGTTACCAAAGGGAAAGGTCGGGGAGAGGGATAATTTAGAATTTGGGATTAACATATACACACTACTATATATAAAATAGATAAACAATAAGGACCTACCGTATAGCACAGAGAACTACACTCAATATTTTGTAATAACCTATACAAAAGAATAGGGAAAAGAATCTGTAAAAGAATATATTTATATATATATATATATATATATATATATATATATATAACTGAATCACTTTGTTGTACACCGGAAACTAACACAGCATTGTAAATCAACTATAATTCAATTTAAAAAATAAATTTACAAAATCCATCAAAACCACAATGCAAACTTTTTACCATGAGTTTGATGAGAATTAGCCAACATGGAAGCTACTTATCAACATGTGTTCAAAAATAAACCATGCACAGAGGTCAAGATGCGGTTGTGTGAGTGCAGATGTATTTGCAAGGACACTTTCCTATCTTAGCTAATAAGAATGAAACTTTATGAATGGTCATCCAGTTAGATATCAGAATTACATTTCTGTTGGTGATTTATCTTCAGAAGTACTCCATGGGAACTCTTGCTACAAAACACCTTCATTATTTCATTTGAGAATGACATAGATCTCCACTCCCAGACCAGGATTTCCTGCCTCTAAGTCTTTTGTTCTTGCTATTTGTTTTGGCAGAAATAATCTTCCTCCAAATTTTTAAACTCAAGTGCATTTTGTTCATTTCTATTATTCCTCAGTGCATGAACCAAGCCTGGTACATAGTAAGAGCTAAATAAATATTTGATATTTGATGAATGAATGTGTAATTGAAATGCTAATTCTCTGTGGCTTGCACTTCAGATAAAAGTGTTTTTGCCTTCCTCCAAATGTCTATAATATTTTGTTGGTATCTTTCATAGGTTACTTAAAACATACTGCCTAAAACTACTGTTTTGTTCTTAGATAGGTTCCTCCCCAATAAATTGAGAGACTATGAGTGATTATTGTTTTAATCTTTAATTGTATTTAAGAAATTTCGCTCCATGGGAAAAAAGACAGCTTTAAATAAAATAGACCAAAAAAGTAATACACAAGGGCAATCAGGATGGAAAATAAAATTTTAAATGTAACTAATATGTTTCTGGAGTTTTGTCCAAAATCTTATTTAGTCTACATTATTTCAAGTGGAATAAAGTATAAATAAAGAATTTATCAAATATGTTGCTAAAGATAAACTTGATGTGAGTGTGAATTAATTGAACAACTGAGCTCATATCAAAAAAGAACTTTTTAAGGCTGCAATAATTGATGAAAGTCTAACACACTAGAATTTAATTGATATAATTATATGGGACTACATTCATATCCAGATAGAACAACTATATAAATTCTAGTTCTGAGTGATTTTAACTTAACAGTAACTTACATAAGACTAATTTAGTTGATTTTTTTCTACATTAAAATGAATACGCACCAAAAAATTGATGTGAATCGTCAAAAATCAGCAGAACAGGAAGATGATATCATATTTACTAGGTACTGATGAGAATACCCTGAACAATTATATTCAGTTTTATTTATTTATTTTTTAATTTTTTTAAAGACTTTTTTTTTTTGATGTGGATGATTTTTACAGTCTTTATTGAATTTGTTACAATATTGCTTCTGGGTTTTTTTATGTTTTGATTTCTTGGCCACAAGGCATGTGGGATCTTAGTTCCCCGACCAGGGATCGAACCTGCACCCTCTATATTGGAAGAGTGGAGTCGTAACCACTGGACTGCCAGGGAAGTCCCCATATTCAGTTTTAGACCACACTTATAAAAGGTACAGAAACCTGGAGAGCAAGCAGGTGGGTGATGGGCCTGGAAACCAAGTTACACAGAATTCTTAGTTGAGTTCAGAGAAGAGTCAAGAGGACATGATGACTTCAATTATTAAAGGAATTATCATGAAAGAGTGAAAGTCACAGAAAGAGAGGTTAGGACCCAAGTTAAAGTGGGAATGTAAATGGTCAGAGCTGGCAGGTGATAGACTAGGCTGATCCTAGAGAGATTAGGGTTTCCTGCCACTGAAGGTGTCCACATCCCTGATGAAGGACCACGTGCTGTACTCTGCAGAAATAAGAGCATGATATAAATGATTTAAATAGATAATCTTAATGTGATTTTTCTTGCAAAGCTGAAATTCTAATTTAAGGTCTTAATAGCATAATTTGCTAAGTGAGTTGCTATGAAGACTCTATCTTGGCTGTCCCCCTATATGCATTAGATTGGTCCAAGATTAGGGATCTTTCTCCTTCAAGTTCCCTTGCCCACTCAGAAGAGCTACTACAATACATTAGAACTATTGTAAGATTTTCTTTGTAGTTTCTCTTTGTGCTGCAGTGTGGCAGCAAATGAAAAATCACCCAATAATTTTTAGTTGACTGAAAGCCTCAAACAGTAAGAGTTGGTGTGCCAGAAACAGACTTAAGAATTAGATATGCTACATAAAGAATGACAAAAGATAGCAGGACAGGACACCGAAATATGATCATTCAATCATGAAAAACAATAAGCTTATCAAAGCTGTGTGCTGAAAACCAGGGGCAAGCGAAAATTGAGTTGATGCTTATCAAATAAATGAGCACGGAAAGATGAAACTCTGAATGAATAGTCCCCTGTTAGCTATTGGTATATGACATGGCAATCTCTTTCTTCCTGAACTTGAGATTCCTAGTAAATATTATTTTCTATCTCTTAAGAACATACTAGAACAACTCATTTGCACCAACTTTTCTGAAGCTAATTCCTTAACACAACTTTTAGTTGGAGCTTTCAGATAGATGGGAATAAGGAGTGATAACATAGAAGGTCTGAAACAGCAAGTTTTTAATATTTTTAAGTAAACTCTTAAACACTGTTATCCGTGAATTTCAATCTCTTCTGTCTCTTATTTATCATTCTATAATGAAAAAAGCATAAGTTTTGAGAACAGGTAAGCTGGGTCTGAATCCCAGCAATTCTGTTAATTAGATAGATGTATGACATTTCTCAGTTATGTAATTTTTATGAGAGTTGATTTGGGGGAAAATGATCTTATAAAGGAGTGTTTTGATCTTATTCCTTTAAGTTTATGTGTTTACACTCTAAAAGGGCAACTTGGAAGCAGAACAGTAAGCTCAAGTTTGTAATACTTAACAGCTACTCAGAAATATTACAAGATGTATGTGAGTGAAACTTGGCTGCGATAAATCCTTAAATTTCATTTTTAAAGCATTCTTTTAAACATTCTCCTAATGTTCCTTAAAAAATAACACAGTTTAAAGCACCTTGATTAGCTGAGCTGTACCTATTGGCTTGGCTGGATTCCATAGTTTTTCCCATTTTCATCTGTTTACAGAAATTTTTGCCTTCCATTGATCCTTGAATAACCCTTTTTTGCAGATACCTGAGCAATATATAATACACACCTCTAATTTGAAATTAGTCCTTGAGAGTCAATATTATTCTCAATAATGTTTGGGGTATATTTTTTAATCTTCTCTACTTCATATATATGATGTGCATTCAATAACATGTATCAAACATTCACTATGTACCTAGAACCAGGCTTAGCAATTTGTGTGCTCTGAAGAAGCCACTTTTCTATTGGTATTATGCATAGGGTTGCCAGATTTAGCAAATCAAAATACAGGAGGCCTACTCAAACTTGAATTTCAGATGAACAACATATAATTTCTTCATATATGTGTATCCCATGCAATGTTTGGCATCCTGTATTTTATCTGACAGACCTAATTATGTCCCACATTGTATTATACAGCATTCTTCATGAGCATATTGTTGAGCCAGATCTAAAGGATATTCATATCAATATAATGTTTAGATTAATATAATATTGTAATATTAATACTAGTATATTATTGCTTATCCCAGATAAACTAGAAAATATAGCCATACCACGTATTCATGATATTTTCTGAATTTGTTCAAAGCCACTGTATACGTACAATAAAGCCTAAAGCATCCTTAATTCTAACTGTAGAACTTTTGAATCTATTATTGTGTACTTTACATTATGTCCTGAAAACAGTGCATGATAAGCCAAATATAGAAGGAAATTGACTATGGGTGGAAAGAAAACCAACTTTAGAAGGTAAACTCTTTGAAAGCACTTAAACCTACATTAGCAAGGTCCAGGTAGATATAAATATTGAATTAATTTTTCTATGCTCATTCCCATTTGTTTTTCATTTTTTAAATCTATTTAACTTTTTCTCTAAGAGATCGTTACCCAGCAGAAACAAATTAGATACTAGTGCTGATACTATGTATAAGAAACTACATAAAATTATACTTCTTTTTTATAACTGTGTAATTCAAAGTTCTATAATTCCCAAATTTTATTTACTTTTAAAGAAGTTTATTGTAATTTATTTCCATGAATACTAGATGCTTTATATTTATATCAGGTAATTTCACAGCTGTGTTATCTGAAGTTTTGCTGATGTAAAGGGCTTATGGATTACCATTTTCCTAAACAAGGATGAATTACTCTTCCTCAAATAAGGGTTGGAAAATGAGTCAAAATAATCTTATCCCACAGATTCACATAAAAACACTTGTTTGTCTGTCTTTAGAAATTGTCATATTATATGAAGAACTCATAGAAATCAAAGAAGAACTCAAGAAAGCTTTAAAAATGATTCACAATTAAAAACTAATTCACAGCTGAAGAATGAACAGCAGAGTTTGTGTTGTCCGTTAGCATCTACTAGGAATATATTCCAAACTGTTCATCACTTATAGATAGATTGATAATAGAGAGATAGATGATTAAGAGACAGACATTTAATCCATAAATGAATCAGAGCAATGATTGAAAAGTGGTAGAAATGTTTCCTCAATCAGAGATTTTTATTCATTTTGGAGTTGGTAGCACTAAAAGAAACTGTGAATTAGAATTTCATGTATTCTTGGGAACTCTGCCTCCTTTACTCATGAGACTTGGCTTTCTTTAAATGCTTTGTCAACTTCATTTCATTATAAATCCTGAAATGGTGTGTTTTCCTACTTTGAAAATTGGTTCATAAAATAGATCTCTGATATTTCCATGAAATTTAATTCTCTGTGTGTCAACTTTTGTCATAACCATCCTGAAACCTCTGATGTCACTCAGCATTGTGTAAAGCTATCACATACAATTTTCTCTGGCAATTGGAAATCTTGCTGTCCAAATTTTGGAAGAATTTTGGGCAAATACTTGATGAATGCTTTACTATTCAAAATCTCCTAAAAAAAATAAAGCAAAAAACCAAAATCTCCTTATTCATTCTATGAAATCAAGGACCCAAATGGAATTGGATATCAATATATCCTCTTTATACCTGGCATTGTTATTGATAGTTTCATTAATCAAACTCAGGAAATAGAGAGATTTGACTATTAGAAAATATATATATATATCCACAAACAAACAAATATAAATATCTCTATGTTGAAAGAAATCAAAAGGTACCCTAATGATGCATTAAGAAAGATTACATGTTGAGAAAAGGAATTTCCAAGTCTCCATCATAATAAAGATCAAGCTTAACATCCACTGAACAATAATTATTTTATAACAAACACCATTCCAATCATAACTGCCTGGTTTCCATAGCACATAATAATACATCAAAATAATCAGCAATTTTAATAACAATAATCATTGGAATTATATTTCTAATAAGCTATTATACCTTTTATTTTTTATTTTTTTTAAATATACAAAATATTTGCTGTCTAAAATATATGTGTTCATGTATCTCCTATCACAAATATTCCCCAAGCTGGTTTTTCCTTCCCAGCTTAACTGAAATGGCTGATGAAGAGCTGCTTTTTACATCCCACTGATAATATAGAAACATTTGGAAACTTGACAAGGTAACCGAATATTATTAAAATTTCTTCTAAAGAACTGAAGATGATGTATCTTACCTAACAAAAAAGATGTTGTTTTACCAATGCCAAGGGTAAATAGACTTTAAAAGGCTACCTTTAAATAATAACCCAAGGAGGTAACATTCTCATATATAAAGCAATATCACATAAAAAAAGAATACATTCTTTAGAACTAATTTTATTAGGTTTCAAACTACTGAGATTTCTTATGCTAAACTGATGTGACTGATTTCCTAAATTTATCTCAATGTAACAGAAAACCTTATGTACATTGTAAGTTCCTTAGAATATACTAAGGCTTCCTTTGAGACCTAGTACCTGATTGATTTTCTTGTAAGTGTGTCGTAAAGATAAGTTTACATTAACTTTCTTGGACGCAGATTCTCTCTATATCTTTTAGGTCAGTTTTGTGAATCATTTTTAAATTGTCCATATCTTGTACTTTTTGAGATTTATCTATTTCTCCCTGTGATTGGAACTTATGCTCCATAGGGTCAAAGACTTTGCCTTTTTTGTTATGTATACCTAATGCTAAAATATTGTTAAATGAATGAAGGATTAATTATATAATCAATCTCAGCAGTATTGGAAGACAAATTAACATCTGATTCTGAATATATTGTTGAATAATAAAGGTACAATAATAATTAAAATGTGATAAAAATGAGAAACAATAGGTTTTGCAGACTAATAGATACTGGCATATTACAAAGCTATAAAAATTGACTTCTTTTAAACTTGATCCATGCTATTTTTTATTCTTTACATATTATTAGAAATAATATACCATCAGTCCATACAAAGCTGAATTGTTTCCTTCATCTGAAATAATAACAACAGAAACTGTAACAGTTGACAAAAACAATATAAGACTAGATAAGAAAGGTAAATAGAATTATAGAAACAAAATAGAAAATCCAAAAACACTTCTACATGTTTATAGAAATTGGGTATATAAAAGATGTGCCATCACAAATGCTCATGTAAGAGCTAACATAAAAGTACTCACTCTATGCCAGATATGATTATGAGTTCTTTACATAAGTCACAACTATTCATGATATGCATGGTATTTTTATCTGCATTTTACAGATTAGAAAACCAAGCCATAGAGAAATGATAAAATTTGCCCAAGGCCAGAAAACTAAGAAATAGCAGAGCCAGAACTTGAAACAGAGTAGTCCTAACCATTCTGTCATGCCGCCTTTCCCACAAATAGGTGGAAAGGAGATAGATAACTTATTAAATGTTGGAAAAATGAGTTCAATACACAGAAAAAATGAAATTAAAATTAGATCATTTTAACACTTTATTAAAAATAAAATACATAAAGTTTAAAGAAAAATGTAAAATTCAAAACTGTAAAATTATTCTGATAAAATATGAGACTACATTTCTGTAACTGAATTGGAGAACAAAGTTTTAAGTGTAAAACCTACTTCCAGTTCTAGCCATAATGGAGTAACTGATATCAAAGTTACCCAGTACCCTCAAAAACGAAATACATAAAGCACCCATTTTTAGGCATTGAAGGGCTGTGATACTTAAGAGAAGGGAAACACATGAAATGATCTCAGGTTTCTCTTGGCTTCCTGCCTGGTGACAATTGTCAAACCATGGTCCAGGGAAGTAGAGTCCAAGCAGGGAGGATCAGCCTCACTGAGTGGAAGAAACAGAAATCAAGTTCCAGAGAGGCTGGGGTGATTGGAAATAGCGGGACAGGATTTTCTCAGAACATTTGGCTAAGAAGCATCTATATAGTTTCCGCCAAATACGACCAAGCTGTTTACGCCAAAGGCAAGACTCAAGGCAGTCAAAAAACAGATCCTGTGGATTGTTGGCTGAATGAGATCTGAGAGATTACATAGTGCTGGCAGCATAGTGCTGACCATTCAAAGTGGACAGAATACACCGAACACCTGACCTTCAGTGAAGACTTCAAAAAAGCCACTTCTTGAAAGTAGGGCTAATCTGGAGAGAAAACAAAAGTACAACTTTGGACAAAAGTTGATGTAGACCATTTAATACTGGATTAGTAATTATGTAAGGTAATGGATCTTAAGGCTGAAAAATGAATTCTTTGGGTATCTGTGCAAAAAAAAAAAAATCAAGTAACTGTTATAAAGAGATTAAAAATCAGGCTGGCTTTATTTATATTTCTGCCCAGGCACATTCAATTCTGGAAACAATGAAGCAAATATTTCTCAGACTCAGCACTACAATATTTTGGGTCGCATAAATTTTGTGTGTGTGTGTGTGTGGTATGCAGGCCTCTCACTGCTGTGGCCTCTCCCATTGCAGAGCACAGGCTCCGGACACGCAGCCTCAGTGGCCATGGCTCACGGGCCCAGCCGCTCCGTGGCATGTGGGATCTTCCCGGACCGGGGCACAAACCCGCATCCCCTGCATCGACAGGTGGACTCTCAACCACTGCACCACCAGGGAAGCCCTGGGTCGCATAAATTTTTATTGTGAGGTGCTGTCCTATACCTCTATCTACAAGATGCCTGAAGCACATGGTCCTCCTAACAAATGTGACTCAATATTCCTGATGTTACTGCTGTGGTCTGAATGTTTGTGTCCTCCCAAGATTCATATGCTGAAATCCTAACCCCCAAGGTGATGGTATTAGGATGTGGCACTTTTGGGAGGTGATTAGGTCATGAGGGTGGAGCCCTCATGATAGGAATTAGTGCCCTTATAAAAGAAGCCCAGGAAAACCCACTTGCCCCATTTTATATGTGAAGACACAGCAAGAAGGTGCCCTCATCGGATACCAAATCTGCCAGCGTCTTAATCTTAGATTTCCCAGCCTTCAGAACTAAGAAATGAATTTTTTTTAATGAAGTCACCCAGCTGACAATATTTTGTTATAGCAGCCCAAAGATAATAAGACAATCCCCATAGTGGAGGATGAAATTAAAATTGACTTGTCATTCAAAACTACTGAGCTAGAGTATTAAGGTAGAGAGGGAAAGTATGATCTAAAAGAACTGTATCAAGGATGACATACAATCCAAAAAATGAAAAAACCATTGGAAGTCATTCTTGAATGATATGAATCATTCTTTAAAATGAAAATCAACAATAGAATCCACAAGACCAAGCAATAGGAGTATATGTCAGAGTCAGACTAGCAGCTTATGATTATTGACTCTATTCAAATAATAAGGAATAAATCTAAACAACCATGGATATATGGCCACAGAAGATAAAAGCTATAAATAGAAGAATCCAAAATAACACTTTAACAAGTAAAAACTGTGAGATGCTGACAGAAAATAAATTGAAGAATATATGTAATTTCATCATATGTCTTAAAGGAAATTCAACAGCTCTGGTAATGGATAATTTAAGGATGAATGATGTAAGTCAATTAGATAAATTTATTAAAAGAGAAGAAATAAAATCTTTACAAGGAAGAAGGCAGATGTAGTAGAAATATGTTTATGTTCTCCTCTTTCAAAATAAGATATTGATGGATGAACCTACAGTGGTTATACAAAGAGATAAAGGGATAAGTGTTATAGATATAAAGATTCTCAGTAAAAGAAGTAAAAATAGACTAGAAACCTTAAAAACAGTCACGTAGAAACTCACACATTCACTCTATTCCACATAGAACAAAACAGAAAAAAGGAAGTCCAACTAGCAAAAATAGAGTCTAGGAAACGTTCTAAACAGAAAATAAGATTTAAAAATAAACACTAGTTATATCAATTTTATCAGAAATTTTAACTGGAACTTAAGCTAACCTATTGAAACATAAAGATTCATACCTGGTTGAATAAACCAAAACAAGCTATGTGTTTTGTACAAGTAACACAACCAAAATGTACCTCAGATAGATTACAAGTAAAAGGATGAAAATATTAAATTAAGAAAGTAATAACAAAAAGAATATTGGAATTGCAAAAATAATATCAACTAAGGTTGAATTCACAACTGGTAATGTTAAATAAATCAAAGAAGGGCCCTAGGGCTTCCCTGGTGGTGCAGTGGTTGAGAGTCCGCCTGCCGATGTAGGGGACACGGGTTTGTGTCCCGGTCCGGGAAGATCCCACATGCTGTGGAGCGGCTGGGCCCGTGAGCCATGGCCGCTGAGGCTGCGTGTCCGGAGCCTGTGCTCCGCAACGGGAGAGGCCACAACAGTGAGAGGCCCGCGAACCGCAAAAAAAAAAAAAAAAAAAAGAAGGGCCCTAAATTTATAAATTAATAAAAACAGGGATATTTAGCCTCTCTAAAATATGGAGTCTTTCATTTAAAAAGAAAGATATTACAAAACGTATTTTAAAATTTTTTTAGTGTTCTTAAAAGTGTGTTTATCTTTGTATTAATAGAAAGAAAACTAGATTTTTTAAAATTACACAAACCTTTTGATACAGCATTCCTACATTGGGGACTATGTCTTACAGAAATAAATTTTCCATTATGTGAGGCTTTGTATGTAAAACTGTTTACCACAGCTGGGTTAGAAGTTTGAAAGTATAATGTATGTACATCCAAAAGTGAATGGCTGCATAAATTATGGTATATCAAAACACTAGGAATTACTTAAAACAATGGGTTACATAAAATCTATCAGGAACTGCACTTTAAGTTGCAGATTGATATATAATGTATAGTTCTTAAACATACGCACAACACAATACCCATACTCCAGGCATGCTTCTTTCTGTTTGATTAATCATAGAGCAACTTGTGGAGTATATACATCAAACTGTTAATATTTTTTATTCCTGGCAGGGAGATTTTACAGATTTGGTAAAAAGATTTTAATTTTTTCTAAAAGCATCTCTTAATTATTTGATTTGCTATAAAAAGCAAGTAGTACTTTGGCAGTTTAAAATATAAAATCTTAAGAATTCAAAAAGAAAATTAAAAAAAAAAGGCTGTTTCCTGAAAGATATATTATTTAGTCTAAACATAGAAGCACTCAATATTATTCTAGATCAGGGAGTACCGTGTGGGTGTTTTTCTGTCTTCTATGTTAAGGTAGGCAAATGTTATCTGTAAAGGGCCAAATTGTAAGTATCTTAAGCTTACAATAATAATTAAGAAAAATAATACTTCTAGAGCAAAATATGGTCTCTATCACAACTACTCAGCTAGTACAAAAGCAACCACAGGCAGGCAGACAAATGACAGTGTTCTAATAAACTTTATTTGTGGACACCAAAATCTAAGTTTCATTGCATTTTCATGTGCACAAAATATTATTCTTCTTTTGATATCTTTTCAACTATATAAAAAGGCAAAAACCATCCTTGGCTCGCAGGTTTCCACGAAACAGGCTTTGGACTATAGTCTCCAACTCTTGTACTAGGGAGTGCAAGTGGGAATGGAAATACACCTGCTGGAATTGGGTCCCACTGTCTAAGCCAATGCCTTTGGGACCCTGGCGAGCCCAGTGCAGAACTTACACAAGATTGGAGGTTATCTCTCCGCCATGACGTGATATATGGATTTGGAAAAATAATATCTTTCCATGTTCTTTCCTGGTAAAATGTACTCGATTACTTTACCAGCTCTAATTCTATACTTAGAAGTCTCATTGTTTCAAAAAAAAAACCAAAAAAAGCTAAAATTCTAAGGGAGAGAAATGCATCAGGCTGTGCTCTCTCTCACTGTGTTGAATTGTGAAAATGATTTTCTCCTAACAACTATACCCAGAAAAAGGAGGTTGTAATAGGGTAGAAGAGAGGAGGAAAGCCCCCTTGTAGGTAATGGACCACTACTAAGAAAGGCTGGATGAGCTGTGAAGGTGGGGTGATGACCAGGAACGGAGAGACGAGGCACGAGAGACAGGGCGAGGGAGGCAATGCAGACACTGGGAGTGTAGGAGCAAACAAGATAAAATAAATGTGTTAATAGTTGGCCCCATTCTGCTCAGTACTCTGTAATAACCTAAATGGGAAAAGTCTGAAAAAGAATAGATACTTGTATATGTATAACTGAATCACTTTGCTGTACCCCTGAAAATAACACAACATTGTTAATCAACTCTACTCCAAAATAAAATAAAAATTAAAAAATAAAAATAGCTGGCCCCAGACAGTATCCTGGTTTTACCACTAAGATTGAAACTGAATTTTTTTAAAAGGCATTTGAAGGAAGGAAAGAAGAAAAGCAAGAATCGTTTCCACTTTAATTCAGATTTCTAGCTAGGAATTACTCAGATGCCTTTCAGTCAGAGAGCAAAACAGCACCATGCATTGAAAATGTGGGCCTCTAAAGTATGTCTTAAAGGCCAACCAGGATTTCATGAAGTGGGAACGTTGAAGGGAAAATGTTCAGGTTCAAAAAAATTTGAGGAAGAATGTGTTAAGGAGGTTCATTTTCTGTAGGACTATTTAAAGTCTTAAATATTCTCATATGATGTGTTAACCTCCAAAGAGAGTGCGTGTATGTGTGTGTGTGTGTGTGTGTGTGTGTGTGTGTGTGTGTGTGTCTAAAACCTCTCAAGATTAATCCCCACAAAACATATTTTGGAAAAATACTACCTTAGTTGTAACGTTCTATGACAAAAATTTGCCCCAAGACAATAGATATCACCAAGCACATACACACACTAATGTAGAGAGGGAAACAAAATTTTAATATGCATTTATGTGCAGTTATATGCATTTAACAGAATTGTCCTCTTGTGGCATAGATAGTGGGAGATTTTCTAAAAGCAAAGATTTCAAAATACTAAAGGGATTTCGTATTCTAAAAGTTCATTTGTGTTACTCTTAATAACTCAGAATATACTTCTAATAGAAACTAATAAAAATGGTGGCGAAGTTCCCAGCCAAGCCTAATACTTTTTAAAATAAATTTGAAATAAAATTACTGGTGATGCAGTAAAACTTTTAAAAAAACCCACTATTGTTAAAACCATAGTAGTTAAATAAAATGAAAATGCAGAGATCTATTTTTAAAATAGTATATTAAATTTAGTGCTTCTGGAAAAGAAAAACAAGTGAAAGGAGGTATAAAAGTTTAAGAAATTTATAAAGGGAATTTTGTTGCCTGCCACAAGGTTGAGGTACTTGTTTTTATTTTTTAATAGTTTTATTTTCTTTCAAACTACAAACAAAATGGTATAACAAAATATGTAAAATAAAGAACACTGAAGGGTATAAAATCATCTGTAATTTTACCATACAGTAATTGGTTCAAAATATATATTCCCAGGCTATTTTGTTTGTCTACATGCACATTTATCAGAAAGAGATTTTGCCTTAATAATATTCCTTTTAAATCTTTTTATTTAAGCGTAACAAAAATACAGAAAACGTGTTCAGAACAAATATTCATCTCCGTGATTTATCACAAGATGAATACCCTGTAACCACCACTTAAAAGATATTGTATGCATGCCAAAAGCATCCTTGAACAAATTCACAATCATTACCCCTCCCTCCTCACATATAACATGATCCTGACTTCTAACATAATCATTACTTTGCAAGTTTTTGAAATTTATGAAAAGGAAAAACACAGTATATCTTCTGCTAGGTATGGCTCTTTTTAGTCAATATTATGTTTGTGAGATTTATCCATGTAATCATTTCTTGCTGTAAATTGTTTACCTTTATTGATATCACTATATGAACATGCTACTATTTAACTACTTTTATTTTCAGGTTTTGGCTTTTTTACATTGATATCTCGTTGATACCTAGCAGTGGAATAGCTAGGTCATTGGGACTAAGTCTGCTCTAATTTAGTAGATTATTCCACAATTTTGCAAAGTGGTAGTTCTTATTTACATTTCTTCCAGAGTTTCCATTGCTTCATATCTTTGTTAACACTTGGTATTATCAGTGTGTTGAATTTAGCCATTCTGTATATGTATGAAATGTCATTATGTTTTAGTTTACATTTCTTTAATCACCTTTTTATATATTTATTGAACATTTGTGTATCTTCTTTTCCATTCAAGACACTTGCCCATAATTTTACTAGATCATCTATCTTTTTTATTTTTATTTTATTTTAATAGTTCATATTACAGCCTATATTTTTCAAATTATTTTTTTTAATTTCACATTTTGGTGAGTTTGTCAGGTTAAGCTAAGCATATCAATGGATAATGATCAATGGATTCACACATAAATGTTTAGATTTGCTGCAGGTCATTGAATTGGGGGACAGCTACTTTGCTCCACACTGTCCTTCAAGATTCCAGAGTGATCAGTGTTCCACCACTTGGAATGTTGCTTGTTACCGAGGCAAGGAAAAAGAAAGAAACTGGAAAATGTCACACCAGAAGTGATACGTTTTATTTCTGCTCATATGATGTTATCCAGAACTATTCACTTGCTCATACCTAACCATGAAGAGATGGGAGATACAGTCTCCAAAAAGCCCAGGAAGGAAAGGGGAATGCAATATTTGTAGGAACTAGTAATTTACCATGTCTGGACACTTTCCTTCTCAATAATATAAATCTACCTTCATGTTTCTAATATTTGCTGTACATTCCAGTGGGCTTATACTTTAGTTTATTACTTCTTCAAATTATTCACACAACAGCACAAGAAAAATAATATTTCTGTAGCAACATAGGATAAATACTGGGGTATTGGGTCATGCCAGTGGCATCTATATGGTATGTGGTAAAACAAATGTATTACACTTTCTTTTTATTATTTATTAGAAAAACAAAGTGTTCAGTCATACAAAGCATGATGAATTTCTATAAAACATTGAAATTACAGGTTTTCAAAAATGTAAATGAGAAATTTGAACTTGTTTCTGTAAACATGTACTTTTAATATCAGATTTTGGCTTGAAATGGTAAGAGGTACTTCCTGATCAAGGCTTTTAAGTGATGATATTTTCAAGTTCTTGATGTGATCATCAATAAAACTTTGTTCCTAATAAGTTTGTGGGAAAAAAATTAAATTAACACATTAGAAATTATATTTGAAGATACCAACAGCACTTCTTTTTCTTTCTTGACAAGTTAATGTTGAAACTGCTTATGAAAATATGGATGGATTTTGAAAACCGATTCAACATTGTCAACTCAACTCTTCCAAATTACTGATGAAGGTCTAGTTTGCAGAACATGCATGCGTTGTTAGAGCAATACTCTACCACTAGCATAAACATTGAAAAGGGACACAGCTGCAAAGGGATAAAAGTATCCGATTTATGCAAAAACAAAAATTTAGAGATTGGGCCAGGTACACGCCACCAAGAGCCCCTGCTTACCTCCACACCTAGAACTGCATGCATTAACCCTTGGACTTCCAAAGCACCACTCCTCCTAGCAGCACACGGACCCCAGGATCCTGACATGCAGCAACATACTCAGCAGCTGGCCGCTAATGAACTTGTCAAGGTGATAGGTGCTGACCAGTGTGTGGCAGAGAAGTCATTAGTGCCAGATGTTGCTGATCAACTGCAGAGAACTTGAATGTATCACAGCCTAGCTCCAAGGAGCTCTGGGGGAGCTTCATGCTAAGGCAGAGGCAACTGGCAAGAAGACGTGTTTGGCTAAGCTCCATGTGGCTGGACTCTATGACTTTTTTCACAATATTTTGGGCACCAATTAACTAGACTGAAAAAGGAGGTCACAGTGACATTCACTCAACTTAACACATGAGGAATCTGGGGCACAGAAAGATCTAATGACTTACGCACGGTGACACAGATTGTTAAATGGAGAGTTAGGATTTGAAACCAGGGAATTTGGCTCCATTACTGGCACTCCACATTCTAGAGACATTCGTTGATTTTCCTCAAGGTGAAACAAAAATGACACAGTTGAAAAGAATGGATAGGTTGTGTTGATTTTAACTATCCTTCAGGGTGTGCCCTGTTGATCTACAGATTGTAAACATCTGCAGATTTGTACTAAAAAATTAGTGCAAACACACTAATTTTTGCAACACATCATGACACTGGCTCTTCCTTACTGAACGAAATGAACTGAGGAGAACTAGTTTGCCTACAAGTTTAACATCTTAGAATCATATGGTGAAAATTGTAGTGGTTTCAGTAGTAGTTTGGAGAGAATGTTTAAATTTTTCAGTGTTTGAACATGGTGTTAATTATATCATAAAATTGTGTTGGATACTTTTTTTTCATGGTGAGGCAAGTAGAATTTTAGTTGCCAGAATTGGTCATTCATTAAATTAGAGCTTGAGTAGGTACATTATTTTAGTAACAGAGTTTCCCTATTCTCTTGTAACAATAAAAAAGTCACATCTACACTAAGGAAATCAAAAATTACTTAAAGTAATGTGATCTTGAGAACTCTTTATCAAGCATATTCTCAATCTATTTTCTTATACAAGATTCGTCTAGTTAATCTGATTACTTAAACTCTACTGATAAAGGAGTATTACTGTAGATTTCCTTAAAGTACATAATTACATTATAGGATTTAGATTTATAATCTAAATCTAGCAGATTTAGATTAGTAAAAATAAATCCAGTAAACTTTTCTGACACCTAGATCTTTAGAAATGAGGGCATCCATATGGTATTATCTTTCTAACTAAAGCAGATCTGATGATATTTTAATTTCAATCCAATACCCAAAATCTAAGAAAATATTACATAAGCTAAGCATAGTTTGAGCTCCAACAAGATCCTGCAGCAAGGTGTGCTACAAACAATATTATTCTGATATGGTTCTTGCCTTGTCCAATTTGTTGATTTTTGATATGATTTCACTGCATAAATTGCAACTTAAAGGAAATAGGAAATAGCTTGTTATTTTGTTGTGTTTTCTGGAAGGCCTTTTTATTCTTTTGGACTTCAAGTGCATAGAATTTGGGCAATCAGCCATAGTTTATGGCACACTATAATACTTGCTCTCTGTATTCTTCTTTTTAAATTTATTTTCGTCTGCTTTTATTTTCCTTACCTTTCTCCCTTTGTATCATCCCTAGTGTCACCTCATCTTCACCCCCACCCATCTTATCACCATAAATTATGTAAATACAATTTACCAAATGGCTTGGGGCTATTCAACTCTTTTTGGTTTTAATTTTTTACTTTTTGGCCACGCCACGTGGCATGCAGGATCTTTGTTCCCTGACCAGTGGTTGAATCTGCGCACCCTGCAGTGGGAGCACAGAATCTTAACCACTGGGCCACCAGGGAAGTCCCTATTCAACTCTTTATGTTACTTCAACATTTTCGTTCAAAATACTCGTGTGAGTCTCTATCCTGTACCCTGCAGGCACAGTAGTTTCCTTTTCACTGTAGCGTGGTCTTCCATCATTGGCAATACCACATTTTACCTATCCAGTCCCTGTTGATGGTTATTTAGATGATTTCCCATTCTTTGATTTTACTAGCAATGCTGGAAATTTCTTTGTGTATATATAGAATGGTTTTTTCTCAAGAGTACATCTCAAGAAATAGAGTTGATGAGTTATGCACATGTACATACACAAATTCACTGCAAGTTGCCCTGAAGAATAATCCACCTATTTATATTTCAGAAGCAGGAAGAGATTCAGTTTTCCAAGCAATTTCTTGTATGCTTAAGATTTTAATCCTTTTTAGTTGTATATTATGCCAGAATCATCTCCAGCTCTATGTCTCTCTGTTAATTTTGTCCATGATGTTATTTGGATAACAGAAATCTTTATTTGTGCTGTACTCAAAGCCCCTAAACTTTGCATTTATGTGTATGCTTTTTGCACATTTTATTTTTTAAGGTTTTGTTGAGGTCAAACATGCATAAAGAAAACAAATTTTGAGTGTACAGTTTGATGAATGTTTATGAATGTTTGTATATGTGTAAACCCTTGCTTCCGTTCCCAGACAAAACCCACTCCTATACCTCCTAGACCCAGATAGCCACCATTCTATAGCCAGACATTAGTTTTGTTTGTTCTTCAACTTCATATAAATAGAATCATACATTTTGTACTCTTTTTGTGTAGTTTTGTTTACCCATCGTTATGACAGTGCCATTCATCCATGTTGTTACAGGTGGCAGTAGTTATATTTAGTAGCTGTGTGGTTATGTATAAATATACCGTGATGTGTCTATCCATTCCACTATTAATAGGCATTTAGGTTGTTTCCAGTTTGGAGCTATTATCAATAAGATGTTACATATTACACAAAATATTTTACAGACATATTTTGTAAATATCTTTAAGTGGAAGTATACACGTATTTCTCTTGAATACATTTATACAAACTATATTACATACATACATAAGTATATATAAAATTTCTGTCTCAAGGGTTGTGTATGTATTTAGTATTAGCAGATATTGCAAAACTGATTTCCAAAGTGGCTGTCCCAATTTACACTCCAATGAGAGCTCTAACTGCACCACATCTCTGCAAGATTTTGTATTGTTGGTCTGTTTAATTATAGCCATTTTTATGAGTGTGTAGTAAAATCACATTGTTTTCATTCTTTTTTTTTTCCTCAATATTTGACTTCATTTCTCTGGCTTCTTTGTCAATTGTTTTGAGGAAAGCATTGCCTGGAGTACCACAGTACTAAAGTTATTGCCTATGGGCTATTATTGCATATAGTATGGATAAATTAATTTCCTATTCCAACACACTATTTAACAAGATAAATTTCCAATCCCAGGTAATAACCTTTATCAATTTTATTTTCAGCATTTATTTACATGTAAAATTACTATTTTAATGTATTCATTGCTGAATTATAACACTAGATTTTCTGGTGCTGAGCCTTTGTTACGTAACTAGAATAAAATGCAGTTTATTGCACTGCTAATGTGCTGCTCCATTTTGTTTGCTTAGAATCTGTTTACTTAAACTGTTTCTATCAGTATCCATATGTGAGTTTGAGTTACTTTTATGTGCTATATTTTGGGGAATTAAGATCAAGGTTATGTTTGTTTCATATAATAAATTGGAAATATTTTTCTCTCTTCTCTGGAACGGGTCAAATAGTATTCATTAGATCTTGTTCAAAGCAAAGCAGAATTCTCTTTGCCTCTTTCTAGGCTGATGCTTTTTTCTGGAAATAACATTTTGACAACAATTTCTATTTCTTCTGTGGCATTTGGCTTGCTTATGTTTTCTTAGAGGCAATGTAGTAAACTTGCTGAAATCATGGACTCTGGTGCTGGAAGCCCACAGTTAGAATCTTGGTTTCAGCACTTCCTAGCTATGTGTCCTTAGCGAAGCATTTATCCTTCTGTGCCTCCATTTCTTCATTGAAGAATACGAATGATAAAAAATAATATTTCTTACCTCATAAAATTGTTGTGAAGATTAAAAGAATTAAGGTGTGGAAAGCTCTCAGAACAGTACCTGGCACAGGATAAACAACACTTAGTACTATTATTTCCTCTCTTTTGGGGGCAGTTTGGGCAGTTTACATTCTTGTAGAAAATGTATTTCATCAAATTAAAATGCATAATATGGGCAGAACCATCTTTAAATTACCTTTGTAGCTTTTGTTATTTCCTTACTATCATTTATTATTCTTTATTGTCAAATTCTCCTCTCTTTTCCTTGATTGGTTTTGCTAACAATTTTAATAATTTTATGGTCTTGTTTTGTTACCTAAAAAAGCAACACAAGATTTGTTCATTATTTCTAATGATTTTCATTTTCTAATTCATTATTTTGTGCTTTTACTTCTATTTATTTCTTACTTGTTTTCTCTAGGTTTATTTTTTTTTCTAAGTTCTTATGTTAGGTGCTTAATTTTTTTTTCTTTTCATCGTTCTTGATTATTTACTTAGTTTATTTCAACTATATGGCAAAGGTTCAGGTATGTAGTCTTTTCATTATTTTTATTTTTCAGATATAGACTTCCTCTTTTACCAAATAATTCTTTGAGAGGTTTTTATCTGTTGATTTTTTTTTCTATTGTTTCAATGTTCTTTTTATAAATATTGTCTTATTCTCCAATTCTCTTATGAGTAAATTAATATTTATTGAATTATGATCAGGGGAATTCCCTGGTAGCCCAGTAGTTAGGACTGTGCACTTCCACTGCAGGGGACAGGGGTTCAATCCCTGGTCAGGGAATTGAGATCCTGCAGCGTGGCCAAAAAAGAAAATTCCTCTGAGTTTTGATAAGAAAATGTGCAAATGTCTTCTGTTTTTCTATAACTTGTTTTTCGCTTTTCCTAGTGTTGTCTTTTAATGAACAGAGTTCTTTAATTTAGGGAAATTTGTCAGATGTTTTATTTATTGTTATTTTACGAATATTATTTTTTTAAAAATTTTATTACTCAAAGGTCATACAGGTTCAGCCTTCATTTTTTTCTATTTTCATTTTGCTTTTCACATTTAATGCTTTAATCTACCTGAAATCAACTTTTGTATGCGATATGGGGTTCAACTTCAATTTTCCCCATTTCTAATCTATTTTCACAACATAGTCTATTACATTTTTCCTCTTCTACAATTCCACTTTTCATATCACTTGTGTTTATATAGATTTATCAGTTTGTCTTTCCTAAGTCCAATACTAAACGGACCTAAACTATCATATCTCTATAAAGGTTTGATGGTTGATAGGACAATTTTCTGCCTATCATCTTAAATACCTTGCTAAATTTCACACACATACACAAATTTAATCCTTATTGGAATTTTAATTTCATTTGTGTTCAACTGACAGATCAATTTGGGGAGAATCAACATCTTATAACGTAATAACACAATATACTTCTCTATTTACTTTCTTGACTATGTGTCAGAAGATGTTTACCTTTTTTTCATACATCATTTGCCTATCCATTGTTAGACTTAAATCTAGGTAGCTTATATGCTAGTTTTAATAGACATATTAATTTATTTTTCAAATTTAATTGTTTGTGTATAGAAATGCAATGAGTTTTAATATATTGACATTACATTCAGCTGTGTTAGTGAACTCTATTTCTTCTAATGGTTTGAGTATCTTTTTAAACTTTGCTTCTTTTATTTTCTTGCCTTACAGTGGTAACAGGAATTTTATCTTATTCCTAAAATAAAATGAGCTTTTAAAATATTATATCATTCAAAATGTTTGCTTTTGGTTTATGTTAGATTTCAATTATCAAGTAAAGGAAATCCTATTTTCTATTTTGGTAAGAATTTTATCATGAGTAGATGTTGAATTTCATCAAATGCTTTTCTTATATGTAGCAGTATGACCATATATATTTGTCTTGTTAATATGTTAACGTGGTAGAAGATATTTCTAGAGACTTATGCCTTCCTGGGATAAATTAAACTTGTTCATGATTTTATTCATCAACATTTTGCTTGGGAATTTTGCATCTTGTTGAGTGAGATAGGTCTGTAATTTTGTCTGATATGGACATAAAGTTCCTATTGGATTCAAATGAGTTAGGAGATATCTCTTATTCTATTCTCCAGAATAGTTTTTATAAGATTGCAATATTCTGTTCCTCAAGAATTTATTAGAATCAGCCTGTAAGGCCATCTGGTGTGAGTGTTTACCTTGGGAGAAAAATTTTAACTATAAAGTCAATTGTATGAAGATTCTAGGAGTAGTCAGACTATTTCTTTTTAATACATTATAGTAAATTACATTTACGCCCATTTTATCTCCCTAATCTTATTTTATTTTGTCTAACAGTTTTCTTGCTAAAACTCTACAAAGATTTTCCTTTTTTTTTTTTTTTGCAAAAGAACCAACTTTAGATTTTGTTGAGACTATGTCATCTTTGGTTTCTGTTTCATTAATGCCTACTGTAACCTCTTTATATTCTTCTTTCACTTTTTAAAAATTTTGTTCTGTTCTATATGTGTGTGTGTATATACATATGCATTAAGTTCTACCCTGTTAGCAAATTTCACTTGTATAATACAGTGTTATCAACTATAGTAACCATGTTATACATTAGATCCTCAGACCCTATTCATCATACAGCTGAAAGTAGTTCTGTCCTTTTTCTAATTTCTTAGGTTGACTGCTTAGCTCATTCATTTTCAATCTTTCTTTTGTTCTAATACAAGATTTTAAAGCTATCAATTTCCCTTTAAATAGTGCTTTCCTTACATTTCACTATTTTGCTATGATTCTTTTTAATTTTCTGCTTTACTTTCCTTTTGTTCTTTCATTCTTAAGTTTATATATATGTATGTGTATTACACACTTACATATATATATACATACTTGTGTGTGTACATTTGATTGTGTTTTTTTGTTATTGTTCTTACTGTGTTCTAGTATAATTACACTATAGTCAAGGAGCATTATTTGTGTGTTCCAAAGTCATTTATTGAGGTAGACTTTAAGGCCTGTATGGGATCAAGTTCTGTTAACAGTCCCATGCATATTTGAGAAGATTGTAGTTGGGTCTAGTTTTATAATTGTGCTTTTCAAATCTTAGACATGTTTTCTAAGTTTTTCATTTTCTTAGCTTCTCAGTGATTGAGAAAACTGTGCTAAAATCCAGTATGACAGTAAATTTGTCAGTATCTCCCAATAAGTCTCCAAATTTTTGCTTCAAGTATTTCAAGGCTATTTTAATTGACATATACTCTATTAGAATTACTCTGTCATTTTGGTGAACTGAATTTTTTATCGTTAAGTACTATCCCCTTGAACTTTAGTAATATGTTTTTTCTTAATGTCTATTTTTTTCTGATAGCAATATAGCTACCTCAGCTTTCTTTTGGATAGTGTTTGTACATGTTTTCTATATCTTTAAACTCCATCCATGTCCTTAAGTTTTAGAGTGTCTCTTGTAAACCACATACAGCTAAGTTTTAAATTTATTTTGCTTCATTTTATTCAAATTCACATTATTTTTTCAATTAACAACTTAATTCGTGAATTATTAATAAAGTTACTAATATATTTGACTCACTACTGCCATAATACTTTTAGTTATTTTTGCTATTTTTTTCTCTTCTTTTTTCTCTGTTTTATTGCATTTTCTTATTTATTTCTCATATTTGATTTTACTCCCTCTTATCTAATTGTAATGTATACAATCTATTACTATACCTATTAAGCTTAACAAAGTCTAAATTGTATTTTTTAACCCTCGAAAACAATACAGGAACTTTGATTGCTTAAGTGTAGATCAATCTCCTCCACCTTAAGTTCTACTATTTTTCCACTTTCTAGTGCTGTCATGTGGGTCCTAATAATTAGACATCATTATTATTACTATTTTTTATGAATTTTTTTGCACACCGTTATTTCTTACATCAGAAGTTCCTTCTGAAATAAGTTGCCTGCTTCTGCAGATTCATCTTTTAGAATTTAATTTAGTCTCTCTTCCTGGTATATATTACTAATATTCAGCAATGCCCTTCCCTTCTCTGATACTACATGGTTCCTGCGTAATTAGGTAGGCCCTTTGACTACTTCTTGGCTAAGGAAGTGAAAAACGCTTTCTCTGCCTTACAGATGAAAGTTCTATGCCAACATGGAGTCAGAAGATATAGTATATAAATTCCTAAGTAAAACATTTGGAAAGGTCTACCTTGGAAAACCCTAGAAGCACAGCAAAATTCGTATGATTAAGAAATAATTTTTTAATGTTTTCAGCTGCTGAGATTTGAGGTGAATTCATACTGGATCCTAACCTAGAGTTACTCTGTCTAATGTGACATATTTTTTGGTGAACCAAATTTTTGTTTATTTGAAAAAGTCTTTATTCCTTCTTTGTTATTTAAAAATAGTTTTGTTGAATACATAATGCTAAGTTGTCAAATATTGTTCCTCTGGACTTCACTTATATTAATATTATACTATTGGCTTCTGGCTTAATTTTTTTTTCCTGTTGAGAAATCTATTAACTGCCCAAACTTTATTCCTTGTGGGTGACTTCCTTTTTATCTGATGGCTTTTAAGATTTTTCTCTATACCTATTGTTTTCTTCAGTTTCACCACAATTTATGTAAGTATAAATTTCATTGTGCTTATCCAGACTAATGGGTGTTTTGCTTTCTTGGGAGTCTATGGATTTGTTTCTTTAATCTATCAAATACTCAGAGAGTATCTCTTCAAATAGGTCCTTTTATACACTTTTTTTCTACGCTCTTTTACTGGAAGTCTACTTAAACTGCTTAAACCTTCTCATTTTTTTATTCCTCTACTTAACCTGTCTAATATTTTCCATCTCCTTGTCTCTCTGGGATGCATTAATTACCTCAGTAGTACCTTCAAGCACGTTTATTCTGAGCTATGTCTTTGAGTTATTCCAGCATTTTCTATTTCCAAAAGTTATATTTGGTTCTTTTTTCATATCTGCCTATTTATTTTTCTAGTGCCTTTTACTTGTTCATTTTTATGTCACTATTTATTTCTTTAAACATTTTATCCATAGTCATATTGTCTTTTCTGTTTCAAGGATTTTTATCCTAAGAGAGCCTACTTGAATTCTTCTACACCGACAGTTCGATAATTTCTGGAGTCACAATATTTTTTTCCCTTAGGAGATGGTTTAAGATGAACTTAGAGCCCTTAGTGTTGCAAATGAATAGTCAACTGTCAGACTAACTTTTTCCTTTGTAGTTAAGTTATTCTATCTCTATTGACTTTTATAAGATTGTCCTGTATTCTTTTTTTTTTTTTTTTGCGGTACACGGGCCTCTCACTGTTGTGGCCTCTCCCGTTGCGGAGCACAGGCTCCGGACGCACAGGCTCTGCGGCCATGGCTCACGGGCCCAGTCGCTCCGCGGCATATGGGATCTTCCCAGACCGGGGCACAAACCCGTGTCCCCTGCATCGGCAGGTGGACTCTCAACCACTGCGCCACCAGGGAAGCCCTGTCCTGTATTCTTAGAGTTAATAAATATTATCAGAATATGTTTGAACCAGTTAATTTTTCATCTTTCCTACCAGGAATTTGATAAGCCCTCTTCAATTTATAGATGCAACTTTATCTTCAGCTCAGAGATTTTGTTTTTCTTTTTTTAAGTAACACATATCCTTTATATATTTTTTTTTCTTTCCTTTCACAATTATTCACGTTAGGTTCCTGGATCTATCAAGCAAATCTGTCATCTTTCCCCTCTTAATTGTGATCTCCTTGTCTTTATTCTGGGTTTTGAGATAATTTATGCTCTTTGACCTCAAAGGCTTTTCATTCTGGCCTCAACAGTGACAATATATTCCCTCAATTCATCTACTGAATGGATTTATTTAGATAATCATGGTTTCTAACTCCAGAAAAATCTTTTTTGTGCTGTATTTGTATCTCTTTAAATGCTGTCAGGGTATCCCTAAATTTTTTATCTGTCTATAAAAATCTGGTCTATTATACCAAGTGTCTATTTGTTTTAATTGATAACCATTTTTCCAGCTGTTGGATCCCCTTAGGGGAGACATATTATTCTTACCCAGTCCTCACAACAGCTGAGCAGCAAAATGCCTGTAATATAGAATGAAACATGCTTCTTGCCAATGCACCTGGAAGAGGCCTCCCTTCTCTTTAGAATCCTGAACTCTATCCCCTCAAGGACTGGAATGACAGTTCTCCTTCAGCTTCTTTGACCCTCTGGGTCATGGAGACACCAAGCTCCCTGGTGGTACGTCTGCCCGTTCTGCTGCTTTCCAGGGCTCGTCCCAGAATGCCCGGCAAAGCGTCAAAAGTTCTGCACAATTTTCTCTGCAGAGACCCCAAGGGAGCCCTATTGTTTGTACCTAATTGCCTATAGGCCCATCATTTCTGTATTTTGGCTTTGCTTTCCACTATTTGTCCCTCATTTAGCTATTTATAGGAGACAGAGAAATATTTTAAGATTTGGACTTATTCGACCATCTAAAAATGGTATTTTTTTCTAGAACCGGGTTTGGTGTTATTGCTGCTGTTCTGTTTTCTCTATAAAATTTTTTTCCATGACCCTCCAGATTGGAATTACTTTAGTGTCCCTGTCCTCCATATATTGCGATATTGCTTCTCTAAATGCCTCAAGGAAGGGTTATTATAATTACCAGGATCACCATTTAGTACTTGTGACCCTTATGGTTTTATGTAAATTAAATTGTTGTACTTTTCCAAATCTTAGGAGATTTCTGTTTGTATCCTGTGGCAGACAGAATGGAATTAGAACCAGACTCCTCATGTCTTCTGAATAAAACATAATAGAAAGAGAAAAAACACTTTTTCTTTATGACAAATATTGCCTTGGCTCTATATGAGAAGTTGTTCATTCTGAGAAGCTTCTTCCTCTGTCTCCTGAGCTCTAAACATCCTGGAAGAGCCCTCCTGGCACAATGAAAGCTTTGCTATTACTGTTCCATGGTGCCTGAGTTCCTCATCCATGTCCAATATCAATAGATGAGAAAAATACCCCAAAGTACACCAATCCTATATTGCAGGGGAAAGGTGAAACAATCTAAGAAAATTAAAAGGCAAGTTAATATCATGTGGCTTTGTTTCACAGACAAGGAAATGCAAGGTAGGAGTCTTTACCATTATTTAATTCAGCTATAGTTATAATTCTAATGCCCAGTATTTATATTGAGAACCCAAGATATCCATCTCCTATTCTATTCCACCTTAACAAGGCCAGGCATCCTCAGGCACCCTCTCAGCTTTTCCCTCTAGTGTATGGGAAACGTGTGTTCTTTCAGCTATCCTCCCAATAACTGTTGTCTGGCCATGCCCTGCTACACCAACTTATGACATACCTGAATACCTTCTTGCCATGCTTTGGTCTGAGTTTAACCCCAGCCTGTGGACATCCACCAGCCCCATTTCCAAAAGTTCAATTACTTGGACTAAACAGTTTCTCTAGAGCCACAGGGCTGAGAAAATTCTGGGTGCTATCACTGTTATTTCAAAAGCTAATTCCCATTCCACAGAATGAAATATTTATCCCCCAGGGGAACCAAAGAAGCTAAAGAATATGTTGAAATCGTCTGCCCATTATCACTTCTGAATGCTTTTGCTGCTCGTTCCATTAGACAATCAGTAACTCAAAGCTGGATGTCTTTTTTTATCCCCAAATGAAAAGTCCTACATTTGACCTAAAATTACAAATATACTGCAGTACAGAAAATGACACTCTGAAATTGGCCAGAGGGTTTGTATTTAACATCAGAGCACTTAGAGCATTTCTGAACTAGCACCAGAAATTTATCTCTCATAAGTATATTCTCTGTACCAGTATGTGTTTCATGATGTATCAATACTTACTATTCTGAACAATAAGACTTTGTTTTCATACAGCTCTGGTATGAGGTAAATGAAGTTATGGCTCAAAAATAGATTGTGACAACTTCTTTTTTCTTTTGGCTCTGGGAAAGACAAATCACATTTCCCTGTTACTCCTCCATGAGTTTCATCACCAGGTCATTTCTTTTATCCTTCTACGATGTTGGATGTTCTATTCATTTTTTGAAAATACAGTAACTAGTCTATTCTTAAAACAGACTTCTGCTAGCAATTTTTTTATTTACCACTTGATGAATAACTGAATGATTATCTTTTAAAATCAGTTATATATATATATGTACATATATATATATATACGCACACACACACACACACACACACACACACACATATATATATGCACCTCAGGAATCCATGGTATTCAGGAGTTTAAGATCTTGCTGTAGTCCTATGGTTCTTCACTGATAAATAAGGAATAAGTCAGAAAAAAAATGTGTTGATGGATGAAAATGTGTTGACAAAAATGCTGGAGCAGCAAGATAGAATGATAACACACTTATAATAATTCATAGTCATCTGAAGAGCAAGAACCACCCTGAAGCCAGCTGCATGGCTTCAACAAGTCAGCATATGCAGAGCAAACACAGTTTCTACCTCCAGAATGAAATAATATCCTTTGAAAGAACTCTGCCGTAGGGTGTTGTTAAAACTTTCACAATGATAGGCAAAGGCACTTCTGCCTATATAGAGTCTAATAAGTTGTCCTGATCAATACCTCACACAGTGGCACGTCCATCCTGAATCTGTCCCTAACAGATATGGAATCTGGGACAATTCACTCAGCCTACTTACATAAGCAGTCTGGCAATATTAATTCAGAACAATTTCAGCTATGAGTTTTGGGCAGAACAGCACAGTATGAAGCAACAAAACAGAGAGTCAGAATCACATCATTCTTCTGTAGAGAAACAGAAACTCAGAACTTCAAATATGCGTCCAGACGCCTGGTCCATTTACTCTACCCAGATGCTTATTTCACAATATTTTATTTCTCCTCAAAACTCTATCATCATGTTCCCCAAACATCATTCTAGAAACAAAAACAGAAACATCAGAAGATAACTTCCTCATTCCATTCCATCAAATCCACCAAGATCAAACATCTGTTCTTTGTACACTGCTTCCTTCCTGAATGATAGGTGAACAGCATTTCTCTTAGATAAAGTCAATTCCTCCAGCTGTGTTCTGGATCCTAGCTCCTGAAATTACCTATTTCATCTCCCCTGCCATCAGGTTTCTCCATTCACTGGATTATTCTCAAGATGTAACATATATGCAACATCTTCCTGCTTTTAGAAATCCTCTTGCAATCCTACATACCTCCAATTTTGAACATACTTCTCTGCTCCTTTAATGGCAAAAAGATATAAAACCATTTTTATCCTCGTTGTCTCCATTATTTCATCACCAACTCTCTCTTGATCTTGTCATGTCAGGCTTTTATCTTCTCTACTCCAGTGAAACTAGTCTTGTTCTTGGCCAATAATGACAGTCATAAGGTCACATCCAATGGTCATGGTTGATCCTTTCTTACACAATCTCTCAGGAGCATTTGACCCAACAATTGACACTTCTTCTTTCAAACACCTCTTTACTTGGATTTAAGGACATCATATTTTTCTGATTTTCCTCTCTCACTGGTCATTTCTTCTTGGTCTCTTTTTTTGGATTCTACAAATCTTCCTGACTTCTAAGTACTGGCATACTTGGGACTACACCTTGGACCACTTCTATTCTCTGACTACAGTCATTTCTGGCTGACCTCATCCAGCACCATAGATTCGTGTCACCCACACATTAGTGCCTCCAATAATAATACCTCAACATTCCCTATGGGATCTATCTAACTACTTATATGACATCTCTACTCGATATCTAATAGTCACGTTAACAGTGATATCTAACAGTTAAACTCCTATTTGTTCTTCTTAAATAGACTTTTTTCTAAGTTTTTCTCAACTCTATGTGGTATCATTGCTATCCCAGTCATGCCAGCCAATAAACACGGAATGCCTTGATTTTTCTGTATATCTCCCACCCCACCGTCAGTCCATCAACAAATCCCATCATCTCTGACTCCAATGTCTTCTTACCTCCTGAAATATTAGTTCAAGAACACATCATCTCTCACCTGGACAACTGAATAACCCTCTGTTCTCTCTTCTTCTTTTGCTTTTCCACATCCATGTTCTATCTATTGTTGTGTAACAAACTTTCTTAAAGCATAGTGACTTGAAAACAACAATAATTTTATTGTTCGTGGTTCTGTGTGATGACTTGGCTCAGCTGAGCAATTATTTGGTTCGTCTCACTTGATGTCTTTAACACAGTTGCAGTTGGATAGTGATTAGGACACTGAAAAACCTGGACCTTTCTTTCTCCATGTGGTCTCAGGGTTTGTCCTTGTTGGGGCGCAGAGTAGACCACCCCAAAACGTGCCTCCATGGCATATTGATTATTCTGAATTACAGTTTCTTAAGAAATGGCCAACACAAGAGGGACACTCTGACCCTCCTTTCTGTCTCCTTGAAAGCAGGAAATAAATCTCCTGTACCTGGAGGTAGAAGGACACCCTATCACCAAAGACAGGAACATCAGGCTGAGAAGCCTGTATAAACAAAACTTGTTAGTTCTTTAATTTACTACTCCAAATGCAAACTCTGTTTAGATTCTTCACTAATTGGGTACCTAAAACCTGAGTTTCATTGTCTTGTCAGTTCTTCAGAAAGGTTTTCCTTCTTTGTCTAAAGAGTATGAAAGCTGCCTGCTTTGGCCACTTCTTAAGTTTCGTTTCTATGAGACCTCGTTGTGCAAGAATTAAAATTTGCTTCTTTTTCTCCTGTTAATCTGTCTTGTGTCAATGTTATTATTAGTCCAGCCACAAAAAAATCAAGGTGTATAGAGAGGGAAATTTCTTCCTCTCTAACATCTTCTCCGTGTGATCTCTTCAGTATGATGACCAGACTTATTACATGGTAGGTAAAGACTCCCAAAGTAAGTGACAGTCCTCTTAAAAACTAGACCTGGAACTGGTACGGCAACACTTTTGTACATTTTATTGGTTAGTATAAGTCAAAGGCCAGGCCATATTCATTGTGGTGGGAGAGAACTACACGAGTGTATGAATTCTGGGAAATATGACCCATTTTGAGCCATCTTTTGAGACTACCTGCCACATTTTTTTTTTTTTTTTGCGGTACTGTTGTGGCCTCTCCCACTGCGGAGCACAGGGTCCGGACGCGCAGGCTCAGCAGCCATGGCTCACGGGCCCAGCCGCTCCACGGCATGTGGGATCCTCCCGGACCGGGGCACGAGCCCGTGTGCCCTGCATCGGCAGGCGGACTCTCAACCACTGTGCCACCAGGGAAGCCCAAGAGATCCTTTTAAAACATAAATTATATCATGCAACTCTGCTCTCAATGCTCCAGAAAAATTTCCATGACTATCAAAATAGATTTCAAAGTCCTTCACATGGCCTACCAGATCCTACACGACCTTGCTCCTGGGTACCTCGCTAATGTTATTTACTGCCACTCTCTGGAAATGCCAAACACAAGTGTACTGGTTTTCTAAATTATCTGCACAATGGCTTCCATGTTTTAATTCATCTTACATTTTTAGTCTCTGATGGACTGTAGGAAATGCATATCCAAACAAATTCACAGGTGAAAGAGTGGATAAGAAATTAGCATTGTTCCTGCAGAACCAAGAGACTCAAAAACACCATTTTTATTACCTTCTAGGGTTTTGTTGCCTATAAAGGCCATCACATTTATCACATCTCCTGAACACTGCACTAACAGGCAAACTGGGAATTCTTTTCCTAGTTTTCAATTTAAGAACCCATAGTGACTTGTCTAATGTCAGAGATGTAGTAAGTGGTAGAGCCAGAACATAAACTCAACAACTCTAATTACTTACTCAGTGTTCTGGCTACTTTCTCATAATAAAAGTTGAAATAGGAGAAACTCTGAGATATCAGACTATCACAAAAGAATAAACTGCATCAATTTATACTTGTAGTGTGCTGTCTTATCTCCTCAATTCAGTTACTGGATAAAAATTATGTTGCAAGGTGCTCCCTGACATTTTATTTACTTTATTGTAGACAATAACCAGAGGCACATGGGCACAAATTATAGTCTTCACAGAGCTTTTTAACATGGGCTGGAGTGATTTGGGATTCTCCTTATCCTGGTATTCATTAATTTATCAATTTATCAATTTATCAATACATTCACACTTTCTTTCCTTCATTTGACCACTCTACAATATCTTTAAGTGCTAGGCAACCCCTGTTTGTGCAATGCTTTTGTAACTGGTGCCACCTGTGCCAAACAAAGGACAAGCTCTCCCCAAACAGAATTTGAAGCCTAACTGAAAGAATAAGAAGCACATACATAACAATGTAAGAACAAAGCAAGAAAATAGCCACAATGCAAAATAACAAAAGTAAATGTGGGCACATGAAAGACTTTTTAAAAGTTCATTACCTCCTAAAGGAAGGTCTCAAATTATTACTGGTCCCAGACATAGACTGCTTCTCACACCATTCCCAGGAATTGATGCTTCTCAACTGTTATTGGGAAAGCTATTCCCTACAAAGAGCTGAGGGACTTTAGAATATATAATTATTCTTTTGGACAACTCACCCACTTATTTTACCTAAATATTTGCAATATGTTATCAAACTGGCTCACACTTATGAAGTCTAGTTACTGAATAAACTTCAAAACTTGCCTCATTTTGCAGACAAACATCATGCTCACTGGGCTTAACATTAAAGGCTAGAAAGGATAACCCATGTATTTTCATCATTATCTTCAGAAATCTAACAAGCCATGCTGATTCACAGACAACCAGAGCAACCTCTCCTGTAGAATTTCAACCTCAAAGCATGTGGGGGTGTGTCTAAATAAAAATAGAAGTCATAAGAACAGAGTGGAGCATATTTCCAGAGCAGTACACTCACAGATGTCCTTGTCCATTGACAGCCACGTGACTTGCCTATCCATTTTATGAGAACCAGCAGGGAAAGGTACCCCTGGTCTCAGTAGCAGGAAGAGTTGTGCTTCTACAGAGAAACTAGGTATTGAACTTTGTGAAACACATAACTGCTTAGATTCCTTTTTTAGCAAGTGTATAATATTTCACGACTGTGATGATTAATTTTGTGTCAATTGGGCTGGAGTGTGGTGCCCAGTTATGTGGTCAAATATTATTCTGATTATTCTGTGAGGGTAATTTTTTTGGATAAGGTTAACATTTGAATCAGAGGACTGTGTAAAGCAGATCGTCCCCTATATGTGGATGGGCCTCATCCAATCTGTTGAAGGAATTAATAGAACAAAATGTTGACCTCCCCTGAGCAAGAGGGAATTCTGCCTGCACACGGCCTTCAGACTTGAACTGCAACATTGATTCTTCCTGAGTCTCCAGCTTGCCAACCCACACTACAGATTTTGGACTCACCAGCCTCCATAATCATGTGAGCCAATCCTTAGAATAAATATTTATTATTTATTATAAATACTTATTATATTTATTTCTTGAGTACATATTACATGCCAGGCTCTGTACAAAGCAGTGAACAAAACAGACAAGATCCCTGCCCTCACGAGATTTATAGTTTAGACCTGTGCTAATCAATAACTACTGTAGCTGCTAGACACATGTGGCTATGGACCACTTAAAATATGGCTAGTCCAAGTTGAAATGTGCTGTAAGTATAAAATGCATACTGAATTTCAAACACTTAGTATGAAAAAAAGTTAAATATATCAAATTTTTATATTGATTACTTGTTGAAATGATAATAGTTTGGAGATATTGGGGGAAATAAAATATACTAACAATTTTTTAAAGACACAACCTGGTACAACCATTTCTACACATCCACAAAGAGAAGGGCAACCCTGGCAGAAAGAAGCAGGTAACTGATGACACAAACTATTTATCCTGAGATGTGGTCCACAATTGAGGTGGTAGAAACAAGAGAATCCTGGTAGCAGTGCATGCTGAGAACTGCAGTTTTTATGCTCTATAATAATTCAGAGTATAAAAGGAAATTAAGAGCCCAAGAACAGGAAAATTATGATGAGCCCTAAAATCAGATAAAGTAGAGGAACTTCTAAATAAAATTAAATTAAGACTTCCCTGGTTGTCCGGTGGTTAAGACTCTGCGCTTCCACTCCAGGAGTAACGGGTTCTATCCTTGGTTGGGGAAGTTCCACATGCCATGCAACCAAGAAATTAACTAATTGATTAATTTAATTTAATACAAATATGAACTTTTTTTCTTAAAGAGAATCTACATTTTGAGGAAAAAAAAGTATATATCTTCTATATACATATTTTATCTGTTCTGTTTCTCTGGAGAACCCTAATACAATGGTGCACATTTTAGGTACTGTGTATTCTTTTGGCTTTCACAGGCTTTCTTATCATTAATGCTTCTTTGGCTGATTTCTCTTACCAAGTTTCATTTTAGTTTATCTAGAGACAGAGAAATGCAGTCCCTGACAGTCAGGAGCCAATCTGGCATTCATAGCTAGACCTTGGCGCTCTCCTATGGAAAGTCATTTCAGAGAACATCAATGTCACACAAGGCCAACTGTGACTCTGATGGATCAAGGACAAGAGCATAATCATGTCTGAATACAAAAATATTACCATTGCCCGAACCACAAAAATGTCTAAACATCCCCCTATCCTGGCTAGTAGGAATGACTACAATTTTAGCCTCAGTCTAGTCTTTTCTCCTTTTAGATAAGATTTATTAAGATAGAATTACTCCCACTCTCTGACAGCATCCAATTCAGAACAACGTCTGTTTCCTCAGTTCTATTCAAAATTGATAAACCCAAACCCTTTAAAAAGTTATTCCTAAAACTCTTCTACTGAGGTGACTCACAGTTCTTGATGGTGTGCATTTTCTTTTGAAGAAATAAGCAGTAAACCCAACTTGTTCAACCATAAGTATATTTCTGATGGTCTTTGGCTAGAGAGCATTGACAACTTATCATGTATCATTAGTTGCCTTCAATTACTTCTGGATCAAATGAAGGTGGCTGCAATATTTAAGCAACAGCAACACAAAGTGTGAAATTTAAAAAGCCAATAATAGTTTTGTATTCTAAACACATTCTCAATGCTACATTTGCTGATTTCAATGTTTATTTTAGTATATTATGGCTATAATCCAATGGTGAATATCAAAAGCACTCTACAAATTGCTGTCTAGGAGTATAAAATTAATCTCAAGTAGCTATATTGTTTCCTTTTCCTGAAGAAAACTATGGATTTATAATCATTGTAATTCTAGGTGTTATGAGTATTCTACAGCAAATACTTTTTAACTGCCACTGTTAATGCAACCACCAAAAGAAAAAATGTAGGATTATAAATTCCAATTCAATTTAGGAGGTAATGGAATGACACAGTTACAAACTCAAATGATAAAAAAGACCAAACAAATTTGAGCACAGAAAAGAAGTACAAAGAGAAAACAGAAAATAACATGACAAACAAATCCAAATGTATAAAAATACAAAACAAATTTAAAGTTCTTCTACTATCAAAAGTGGAGTTATAGAGACTTAATTAATGATCCTACTGAAGGAATCAAAAACAGGATAAAATAAGTAAAACAGAAGTCTTCAAGACATCGGACTATGGCAACAAAGGATGGTGATGCCTGAGAAATGCAAATGAGGTGAGTCCTAAAATTGCCCCTAAAATTTGCCTTCAAGTGTTTCTAGACCACTGAAACAGGAAGGGGGAACTTAGGCAGAGAATCTGAGTCATAAGGAGTTGGAGCTAAGAGCCCAGGTAAAGCAAGGCAACTAACCAGACAGAATTCTCAAGAGGAGAGGGCTACACAGAGAAAGGACACTGAAATCTGCAGAAGATCCTTCTTGAGTATTTGACATAGTACTGAACATTGCATATGTATGAAGAAAATATCAGAGGTCAGGGAAAAAATCACCCAAAAGGATTACCTGTCATACAGGGCTGAAACAATGCCCATTCCTACCAACCAAATGAGAAAACATTGTATTTTATGGAGCATCGGGTAGAGTATTCAGATAGTCCTCTATTCTAATATTCAAAAAACACACTCGGGCTTTCCTGGTGGCACAGTGGTTGAGAGTCTGCCTGCCGATGCAGGGGACACTGGTTCGTGCCTCGGTCCAGGAAGATCTCACATGCCGTGGAGCAGCTGGGCCCATGAGCCATGGCCGCTGGGCCTGTGCGTCCAGAGCCTGTGCTCTGCAACAGGAGAGGCCACAACAGTGAGAGGCCCACATGCGGCAAACACACACACACACACAAGTACATTGGTTAAGAAGGGAAATGATGTTCCTGCAATTTTATTTTCTTAAACATCAGCCTTTATTTTCATTAATTTTCTCTATTGTTTTTGTTTTTTATTTCATTGATTTCTTCTCTGACTTGAATCATTTCCTTTCTTTTGCTTGCTTTGGGATTAATTTACTCTTCTTTTTCTAGTGTCTTAAAGTTGGAAACTGAGGTCATCAATTTGAGACACTTTTTCCCCCTAATATAGGAGTGTAGTGCTATAAATTTCCCTCTAAGTACTGTTTTAGCTGCATCAGGAAAATTTTAATATGTTGTGTTTTTCATTCATTTTCATTCACTTCAAAATACTTTCTAATTTCCTTTTTAATTCTTTGTCTTATGGGTTATTTAGAAGATCTCTAAAATTCCAAAGTTTATTTTTATTACTTCTAATTTAATTCCATCGTGCTCACAGAACATACTTTCTATGAACTGAATCTTTGAAAATTTATTGAGACTCATTTTATGTTCCAGAATATTATCTATGTTGTTTAATGTTCAACGTGCATTTAAAAAATTGAGCAGTTTAGACTGGTTTGGGAGAATGTTCAATAAACGTAATTAGGTCAAATTGTTTGAGAGTATTATTCAAGTTCTCTATAACCTTACTGGTTTTCTGTCTCCTTGTATTATTAATATCAAGAGTAGATGTTGAAATATTCAACTGTAATTGTGGATTTGTCTATTTTTCTTTGCTGTTCTTTCAGTTTTTGCCTGATGTATGTTCAGGCTCTATTATTAAATGCATAAATAATTAGTATTTTTAAGTCCTCATAATGAACTTCTCCCCCTTATCACTATAAAATGACTCTATTTATAGCTGATAATGTTCATTCTAAAATCTACTTTGATATCAATATAGCCACTCCAGGTTCTTTTGATTACTCTTACAATGGCATATTTTCATTTTACTTTTATCTATTTCTGTCATTTTAAAAAATACTTCTTTATACTATTTTCTTATTCCCTTCTCCTTTAGGGACTCCATTTTACATTTATTAAGCTGCTTGAAGTTCTCCCACAGCTCTCTGATGTTATCTTCATTTTGTCATTCTTTTCACCTATTTCCTTTTGAAAACTCTCATTACTCTATCTGTAATTCTCTGATGTCTAATCTACTGTTAATCTCATCTAATGTATTTATCATCTTGGACATTGTAGCTTTCATCTTAAGAAGTTTGATGTGAAGATATATATTTTTTCTTCATTTCTCTACTTAATATGCTCAGTCTTTTCCCAGCTTCTTGAACATATGGATTACAATCACAGTTCTAGCATTCTTATTTACTAATTTTGTCATGTGTTGCATTTGGGGGTTGTTTTAGTTGATTTTTAGTTTTACTCCTCAATATTGATATTTTCTGCTTCTGTGACATGCCTGGTAATTTTTTGTTATATGCTAACATTATGAATTTCACTTCGTTGTATGTTGGTTATTTTTGTATTTCTATAAATACTCTTTACCTTTATTCTGGGACAGAGATAAGTTACTCTGAAACAGTAGACTTACTTTGGGTCTTGCTTTTCAACTTTCTTAGGCAGGACCAGAGCAGTATGTAATCCATGATGAATTTTCCCTACTACTGAGATGCAAGCTTTTTGAGTACTTTCCTTGATGTCCTATGAATTAAGAGGCTTTCCACTCTGGCTGTGGGAATAGGAACTATTCTCAATCTTAGTTAAAGTACTATTTTCTTTAATCCTTTCAAGTAATTCTTCCTCTGGTTTCAGATATTTCCTTTACATGCAAGTATTTAATCAGTATACACAGAAAGACTTGGGGGGGAATTCTTCAGCTCTCTCTATGTGCAGCTCTCTTTTCTCTGCTGCTTTTCCCTGCCAACTCAAGCCACCTTGGTCTCCATGGACTCACAACATTCTCTTCTCGGTTGAAGGAGACCGTTGGATTCTATCTGGGTTTTCTCTGCCTGTAACACAGTCTCAGAGCTTTCTCCAGGCAAAAACCTGGGCAGTGTTCAAGTTCATCTTGTTTGTATACAATCTCCCAGACTTCATTGTCCTTTGTTGCCTGATGCCCAGTATCTTTAAAACCACTTTTGTATACGTTTAGTTATTTCAGAGGTTATTTCTAGTCCCTTGTATTGCATCCCCACTGGGAGTAGATCCCAGAATTGAGGCTTTAAATTGACAAAATACTGATGCCAAATAGGAAAAAGAATCCAAGTTTGATATAGTATGCCCTGATTCTGCCCAAGTATGTAATTATTGGTCCAAGATATGAATGATTATTAAGAATGATAAGGATTGATATTTCCTTAATATTTTTTATTTCATACACAATAAAGGGAAGAAGAAAGATGTTTCCCATTAAAGGCATCCGAGTCTACCCCTACTTTTATTTTCTAAACTGTTATCGTCTATTAATTCTCCCATCAGCTACATCAAAGGAGTGACTGGATAGCTCTCATCTGTTATGGACACAATGTTCTGCATTTAGAACAATACAGAGAATCATACTGGCAATAATTTGGGGAAACAGAGACTATGAACTCTGCTCATGGTGTTTCATTTTTACTGTTGCTTTATGGACTTCATATCATACTTGGGTTGAAGTTCATAGAAGTTTTAATAAGTGTAAACCCAGGGAGCTCATAAACCATGTCCCAAACTCTACAACTGTGGTCATTCTTTATTTTGCTCTGCTGTAAGGAATGCTGATTCATACCCATATCTCAAAGCAATTTTCCACTCCATTTAGCTTACATATTTATTTAGGAAATACTTATTGAGTGCCTACTCTGTCAAGGCACTGTGTGAGACACTAATTTTATAAAATATGAAACAAAGAATAGTCTCTGTACTAATGAAGTATATAACCTAGTGATGACATAGATAATACAGGTTATCAAATAAATATTTAAATACAAATTGTATTCATTGCTATGAAAGAAAGTAACAAGGGGCTATGCTAGAGAATAAAAAACAATCAATTCTGATAACATGGGGAGGTCCTATCTAAGACAGTACCATGTAAGTGACCCACTGAAGGAAGAGAGCTAATCATAGCAATAGCACAAAAGAGAGCTGACAGAGACATATGCTTGTACTTACATATTATGAAAGGAAAGACAAAGTTGTTGTGTTCAAGGATATGAAATAAAGCCATTGTGGCTGAAGTGCAGCAAGGGAGAGAGAGGAACCAGATGAGGTTGGAAGATAAGCAGATGCCATGTCACACAGGGTCCTAAGTGCAATAGTCATTGAAGACTTTTAACCATGGGGATGTCAGAATCATCTTTATGTTCTTGGAATATTACTCAGCCATAAAAATGAATGAAATAATCCCATTTGCAGCAACATGGATAGACCTAGAGATTATCATACTAAGGGAAGTAAGTCAGACAGAGAAAGACAAATATCATATGATATCACTCATATGTGGAATCTAATTTTTAAAGATACAAATGAACTTATTTACAAAACAGAAACAGACTTACAGATATTTAAAACAAACTTATGGTTACCAAATGGGAAACGTGGTGGGGGGAGGGATAAATCAGGAACTTGGGGTTAACATACACACACTACTATATACAAGATAGATAACCAATAAGGACCTACTGTATAGCACAGGGAACTCTACTCAATATTCTGTGATACCTATATGAGAAAAGAATCTGAAAAAGAATGAATATATGTATACGTATAACGTAATCACTTTGCTGTACACCTGAAACAAACACAACATTGTAAATCGACTGTACTCCAATAAAAAAAAATTTTAAGTAAAAAAAAGAGTAATCTTTATGCTCTTGAAAGATCACTCTAACTTCCATATGTATAACAGACTGGAGGAAGCAAAAGTAGAAGCAAAGATATCAACTAGGGAACTAATGCAAGAGTCCAGATGAGAAAGATAGTGAAATACACTGAGATGGTGGTGGTGGTGGAGATTCAGAGAGTGGGTGACTACATGTTAGGATAGAGAATTTGTTTATGGATGGATATTTGAGGGTAAGGGAGGGGAGGTATAAACCTTAAGTCTCAAGTTTCTGATTTAATGATTAAATCAACAATGATGTTGTTTACTGAGATGGGAAAAGTCTAAGTGAGAAAAAGTTTTAAAGGTGAAATCAAGAGTTCATTTTGGGGCCATTAAGTTTGGAATGCCCAGGGGTTATCAAAATAAAGATGTTAAGTAGCCAGCTGAATAATTCCAAGGAGGAGTTTGAAATGGAAATAAAATCTTGGTAGTTATTAGAATTTAGGTCATATTTAAAGACATGAGATTGGATAAACTAGCTAAGGAGAGAAGGTAATCAGGGGAACCTAAGACTTATCCTCAAGTATGATAGCTAATATTATATGTCAACTTGACTGAATCATAGGATGCCCAGATGTCTGGTTAAACATTATTTCTGGGTGTGATTGTGAGGAGATTTACAGAAGCGATTAGCATTTGAATTGGTAGACTAAATAAAGTACATTGCCCTCCCCAATGTGGTTGGGCATCATCCAATCCACTGAGGACCTGAATAGAATAAGGAGGAGGAGGGGAGTATTTGCCTTCTCCCACTGTCTGACTGTTGAGTTGGAACATTGACCTTCTCCTGCCCTTAGCACTTCTGATTCTCAGGCCTTCAGACTCAGAATGGAATCTACACCATTGAATCTCTGGCTCTCAGGCCTTCAAACTATATGACTGGTCTTCCTGGGTCTCCAGATTGCAGATGGTAGACCATGGGACTTTTCAACCTCTATAATCACTTGAGCCAATACCTTTTTGATAAATAGATTATAGATAGATAAATAGATAGATAGATATAGAGATATAGAGATAAGTTCTTTTTCTCTGGAGAACCCTAATACACCAATAAACTCCAACATCTAGATTTCAGGCAGAAGAAGAAGAGTACCATAGAAGAAGGGGGGGAAAGAGGACAGAATGGTATCATAAAAGCCAAAGGAGGAAAGTGTTTTAAGGAATATAATGTGAGTAGGTTGAAGAAAGGCATGTGTCAATTAGTTTCAAATGTCAAGAGCGCTCTTGTGAAGAACAGTTTGTATGAAACGTTAGAAGTAACAGCCAGATTGAATAGGTTGAAAAGAGATAGGAAGTGAGGAAGTAGAGACTGCATGTGTGACAAATAACTTGGGAAAAAATTATTTGGAAGGAAATCAGTGTAGTGGGGTGGTTAATAGAGGGTGACATGGGGTTAAGGAAGGAGTTTGTAAAGAGATATATATCTATATATAGATATAGATGTAGATGTAGGTATAGATTTAGATATAGATAGATATATCCTTTCTCATTTTTCTTACTGAATTAGACCCTGAATATCTGTCCTGGTACCAATTTGAAACATACAAATAAGTTAGGGGAAAAAAATAAAGTTACCTAGCATCATCAAGGATGGAAGGCTTCATGACAGTTCACTGTCCTGAAAGGTATGTGGAAAGCCACTCTATCAATATTTGTACAAAGCGACGTATTTTAAAAACTTACTAGCATCAACACAATTTTACAAAACAACTATCCAATCAAAAATAGCCTTTCTGTTTAACAAGAAGAAATATTTTTGACACAGATCCTTGTAAAATTGCAGTAATTCATGTATGTGTAGCTATGAAAAGCTTTCTTTCTCTGACTGTATAAAACTAAGCACTACCAGACCTAAGACAGAGGGTTTGCCCTCAAATTTAACTTCAAGATTTGCTTTTCCTGCGATTTTACTGCAAAAAGAGCTAAACTCACAGGACATTTCCAGCAAACATGAGAATTTTTCAGTTCTTTCCCCACATATTGTGTGAGTTATGGATAGGTGAAGAGTAGATAAATAAGCATAGATGAAGAAATGAGCAAAGCCCCTAATTGCAAGGGAGCAGTTTAGAAACTAGTCTTATTATTTAATATAAAAACATATAAAGTTTAAGGGAAAGGATTGTGTTTTAATTTAGTAGTTTCTATCCAAGAATGCCCAGCATATTCCATTCATTCTTGCTGAACACAATGAGGTTGATCTTATTAGTTTAATTTTACAGATGAAGAAACTAGGTTTTATGGAAGTTAAACATCTTACCTAAGTATATACAACTGGTAAGTATCAGAGCTAGGGTTTAAGTCCAGCTTTTCCAAGTCCAAAGCCAATGTTTCCAAAGATATAGCATAATGACCTGCAGCAGAAGGAAGTGGTTAGGAACATAGGCTAGGAACCAGACTGCCTGAGTTCAATCCCTAATTCCAGTCCACTTTAATCTGTGAATTTGTGCAAATTATTTCTTCTGCTCTATCTCAGTTTTCTCATTTATAAAATGGGGATAATGATATTTATCTCATAGGATTTTTATGAGTTTAAACAGTGCTTGAACCATATACCTCAGTAAATGACAGCCATTAACACACTAACATTCTTTTAAGAAAAACAGTTCTTCTCTATTTGGTAAGGTTACCCT